>NW_019100595.1:0-39448 GCF_001856785.1 Myzus persicae | reverse complement strand
ATACATTATTTTCTTTTAATTCTTACAATTCATTTGCCTGCGGGCGCCCATGCCTCCCTTCAAATTTTTTTTTTCAATAATTTAATTCTAGTTCATTGTTTTAACTTCTAACTATTGAAAATAAAGCTATGAGTGCAGGAATAATAAGTTGTAGACTGCAGTCTTCCATATGTGTTTTTAATGTACATTTTTTTGTACAAATGCTTTTATGATTTTGTAATAAATTACTTTGAACTTTAACAAGAAAGCACCAAGTGACAATAAGCAATTTAATGTCAAATATTTTGTAATATTTTTACAATAACAATAGGAAAATAACAATGATTGTGAAGTTATATTAATTTTTCAGGATTTCATGATGTTGACAAAATTATGAATGATAATGGTGTAAATTCCTTTTTGCTTTGTAATTTGAATCAATATTCTTTTGAAAATTTATTTGGTGCAGTAAGGGCATTCGGATATCTAAACAATAATCTAGGTTATTCCATGTTTGCGTCATCATATAAAACCCGTATTACATAATTTGATGTCATCTCATTCACCAGGATGAAACTGTTAAGATTATTTAGGAAGTAACTGTATGACACCTTATCAAACATCATTATTCAATATAAATTTTGCTAATGAAAAATCACAAGCGGACCCAGATGTTCTTGTTGAGGAAATAGTCGCTGATGGTTTAATGAAGATAATAATTAATTATAATGTAGATATGATACAGTTGGAACATCAAACCAAAAACTAAATTTCTGGTTACATTATTAAAAAACTGTTTAATGTTCAGTTTCTAGAAAATGATTATCAAACCAAGCTTTCATATTATTGATACATTCATTTCGCCAAGTTTTACAATATTCATCAATATTTTTGTGTTTAATTAAAACCAACTTTTTGCAGTCAGTATTAAAAATAATATTTCATTTAGTGTTAAGTTTAATAAAACCACTTGTGTAAATAAGTTTACCTTTACATCAAATGAATTACTAATATATTCTTCTATTATGATGACTTACAATCTATTTGAAATATATGATATAATAATATAGAGAAATACTACGAAAACCACAAATCTAATTTTTTAATCAAACTATTGCGATTCAAAGAATCAAAACCTTATTTTTAAATCTTAAAATAAACTATTAATCATATTAATACCATTATCAATATCAACTAGAAAAAATAAAATTCGAAGATAGTAACATTTATAGTAAGCATTTCTTGCTGATTTATTTTTTCCGAAATCGAAACTACTTTCAGGAAAAAATGTATGTATATTCAAACAATTAACTAAACGTTTTTTTGAATATTGTGAAGATAGAAAGAGATCTATAATTGTTATTTCTTATTCAAATATATCAATGAACTTGAAATATCTGTCAAAAACAAACTGTTCGAGTATTTTTGGGTTACACCATGAATTTAGTTTTACATACTTAAAACAAAATGGGTACCGTCATAACGTAAAATCTTTAATATTTTTCAAATTGTATTAGGTATTACAATTCACCAAGAACATAATAATATTTAATAAAGATGTATCAGAACCAAAATTCGTGAAAAAGTTATGAGAATAAATTTGAGTTATCTAACTTTGTGTTGTTATACTTAGGATAAATCTATTTCTTATTTTAATAAAATCATTTATATGGATTGTTTTGACTACTTTAAAAAATATTTAAAATACCAACGTATTTGAGTACTCAGAAAAAAAAATTTATAGATATTTTCAAATTTGTTATAAAATTTATTTCATACCTAGTACCTACCTATTAAAATTAAATTAATCGAAATGATTTTAGTGTTTTTTTGTTAATTTTAGATACATAGCATAATAGCTTACATTTTACATTGTATCCTTTAATAGAACTTTAAATTACTCAATTGTTTTCTTTGTCGAAGTATTTGATTTTTGATCGAGTGTAATCCCAAGTAAAAAAAGTAGATTATTATGAATTTTTATTTTTATTTTACGTGACCAAAATTAAAATAAATAGACTAAAAATATTTGATGTTAAATATAGATACTACTAAAAAGTATTTATAATACGTATTTGAGGGGTTTAAAAATATTTGAATACTTTTACTCAAGTACTTTACAAATTACAACACTGTTTGAAAGTCTATGTTGACTACACATGCGTGTTCGTCATCCAAGTATATTTACCTAACCTAACCATAAAATGAAAACAGGTCTTCCAGCATGAAAAACAAACTGTTTCAAATCTACTTGATTTATTTATTTCTAAATACATTTTGACGAGAAACGTATAATAGTTGTTGTTATTGCGTACAATTAGTGCTGTAGTTTTTCATATGAATGTTCCCAATTTATCAATGTTAAGGTTCACTATTTAGTTAATTAATTAAAATCATAGTATTAATAAATAAAATAAGTTCCATAAAATAATTAACAATACAGTATAATATACTTTACAGAAATACAAAACAGTTATACATTTCTTAATACACAATACAGAATGTAAGCCTTTAATCTCTTTAACAAATAATTTCAACAACACTTGGTTAAATTAATACTGGATTTCATCGTCTATTATAGATCCCATCGACCATTAATTTCTAAAAGGTCGTATGAAAAATTGGGTAGATACTAAATATTGTTTCAGATCGCCCACACACATAAATTGAGAACCACCGGTTCACCATATATACACATCACAATTTCAAAGAATGCAATTCAATATAGGTGGAAGTTTAGATTGGTTTTTCGCGTACGATAAAAGTATATTATTATTATGTTTTATTCGTCATCGTGAATCGTGATCTCAATGTTACATACTTCACGAACGCTTTCACCCCCGCTTAGTGGCCCACTTGATTTTGTCTGTATAAATATATATCACATGGGCATTTTTTTTTTGTATGTTTATGTTGCAGATTCTGTAAATTGTTTTAATCGCTGTTAGAAATTAGTATAAATCGCTCCCATATCATTATAAAATGATGCCTCGCGTGAATCCGACGAAACGGACAAATTCTCGTATAGATGAGGGACTTCCATACCGCCACCCCACTTCGAAAGTATGGGTCGGCAATTCCGCATATATTTACGAAATCAATGAGTTCATATTATATACCTGCTATGAAATATGTATACATAATGTATATGAACGTATTACGTAACACATAGATTATACGACTATAATATAATATATAAATTAATGAGCCCGTCCAGTTACGACGACTGTGATATAAATTACTTCCACCGAACGCGTACTCAATAAACTATTATGTAGATAATACACTGCACAAAGGTCCGTCAATATAGACAATGCGTACCTACAACGTTATGACAGTATGGTGATCAAACTTGAATGCTTTAAAAAATAAACTGTTTATGAATGCAGCTATATGTACTTGAAACTGCAATGATATGCTACCTTAAGAAAACAAAAAAAAGGCTTCAATTGTTGTGTTACCGCAGGAAATGAATATTGCCTGATAAAGTATGTTACGCCACGTCTTAGTCGATAACATTTGATTCATGCACTCGACAATATGAAAAAGAGAAAAAACAATATATTTTTGTGTACACAAACAGTATTTTTTATAAATTTAATAAAATAAACGTTGCACATAGTAAGTGACACAGTCATTACGTTTCATAAAGTTGTACATCATTTTTAAATATACGGTTCAAAAAAAAAAAACAACAAATAATTTTGAAAAAAAAAAACAAAAAATAGGACAGCAAAATTGCACGTACCTCAAAGTTGATATTATGTTAACATTTTATTTTATGTGTACCTACATAATTTTGAATTCCAAAAAGAGAGGATGAGACTATTAATTCGAAAAAAGTGTCGATCATAAATATTATAATGATTTTGAAATACGACGTTAATCACAACAAAAGGTTGCAAGCAAAAATTGAAACAAGATAAAATTGTAGAACAAAAAAAAATACATCGGTCAGGAGACACATAAAACAAGGAGGGGAGGATGCGGGATGGCGATTGGGTGCGAATTTGTACGTTTGGCTACTGGTCACCTCCACAACGTTCCCACGACCGGTCCCGCGGACGGACGAGTGTCAACTGGCGAGTTTGCCCGGACGAGTGACGACCTTGCCCAGCCGGCGAGGCCAGACCGAGACGGCCACGGGAGCGATGGTCGACGGCGACAAACGGCGGCGGCTAGTGCGCGATGTTGGGCGCTTTGATGGTCGACGGTGACGACGGACGGCGGAGACACGGAGCGAGCGGATCGAGATTTGGCGCCTGCGGAATCGGCGGTGATCGCGATGGACATACGACCCGGCCGACTTGGGATTACCTCGGGGCAAAAAGGCGATCGTCCGCGGACCGCGGCGCAACGCACCGCTGTCCTCGACTCACGGTAATTTTCGCCCTGGCGTTGTCCCTTCAGCCACGTCTCTGTCCCTGCAATGACAGCCGGCCACGAAGTCTCGCGCGCCGCCGTACCCTGAAACTCTGATCGTTTCCGCGGGTCCGGCGCCGCTGACTTCCGTGGTCCTAGCACTTATCTCTACCATCACTCTCCTGTGCCCTAAGTCTTCGGCGCCGTCATAGCCGTCGTCATCGTCGGGGCGGGATCGTTGCCCACGCCGGTACCTCTACTAGCCGCCGTGCTGTCGTCGTCGTTGTCCGTCGCTCCACGCGACCGTACTGCGGCCGGACGCTAGCCTAGCCGCCAGAGGGTCTCGCGTGTCACTACGACCGAGCGCACCATGCCAGTGAAACCCGTCGCGCTGTGGGTGGTCGGAGAACGTGTTCGGGCGACATACCGCCGTGCACCTTCCGCGCTCTTTCCCGCATCATCCCCTTCTTTCTGTCGCCGTCTTCCAACCGACGTCACTTGCCCAAGAGGGCTTGAACTACTGGGAACTGCGGACGGTAGTATCGCATCGCCAGCAACACAACACTCGGGAAATGCGTTTCACGCGTTTCTACCCGGCGGATAGTCTACTCCTGCGGGGGGAAACGCATTTCCCGGGTGCCGCTGACGGGTCCTGCACCCAACCGACCAGCTCTCCAAAACTGTTCTCAACTGCCACGCCCCTGGCTGGCTCAATTTCTTCACGTGACACTTCGGGCACTTCTACTTCGGCGAGTGGTCCGTTCTCGGAAATCGGGGTGGGATCGACAGGCCCCAACTCCGAGAACGGAGCGTCGCCACCCGACGGCGTACTGGCCAACGAATTGATGATCGAGTCCTCGGCTTCAATGACGGTATCGTCTTTTTTCAGGCTTGTGGCGTCGAGGGGTGCGTCCTCGGGATCCGGAGTGGGATCGACATGCTCCGGGTCCGGGGACAGCGCGTCGCCGCTCGACAATTGATCACCCGCTAAGAAAATTGACTCCTCTGATTTGTCAGCCTTTTCGTCGTCTCTCATCTGTACTGCGTCTCCGAGTGGTTCAATGACGGTATCGTCTTTTTTCAGGCTTGTGACGTCGAGGGGTGCGTCCTCGGGATCCGCAGTGGGATCGACATGCTCCGGGTCCGGGGACAACGCGTCGCCACTCGACAATTGATTACCGGCCAAGAAAATTGACTCTTCTGCAGATTTGTCAGCCTTTTCGTCGACTCGAATCTGTACTGCGTCTCCGAGTGATGCGTCTCCGAGTGGTGCTCGTTCGGGAGCCGGAGTGAACTCTACGGGCTCTGGATCTGCAGGTAACAGCGCGTCGGCACTCGAAGCCCAATCACCATCGACGGCCGACAGAAGAGATGCTACGACTCGTACGAGGTTTTCGTCAGTTTCGTCGTCATAATTGCCACTCATAATGCCCACAACGATTTCTTCGAGAATTTCGAGCAGTGTAGCATTTATCGCGTTGATGTTATGTGCCATTTTTTTACGTGTGAGTAAATAGTGTAGTGGTTGAATTGAGAATTGCTAATGAAATAAATACATAATTTCCAAAACAAAGACCGAGGAATTCGAAAATCTCCCAGGCGACGACGTGTATCCACTAGCCAGCAAGTACGTTCATCGGCAAGCAGCGTTAGAATTTTAAGCTCGTTTGTTTTCCAAAAGATCATTATTAATTATTATTATTGATAGGTATATATATTTTAGTATTTTAACAACTGTTTCTGGAATTTTGATTTGTATTATTCTACACTCCATTTATACTTTTAGGTGGTCTATTTTTCGTATCTATATATATAAGGAATTTTGCTTTTTATAATTTAATAACATATCCACGGACACATGTTTTTTTTCGAATACATGGACGACGAATAAGCGCACGTATTATCATTATAATATTATGTTATAACTTGTAATTCAATATAATTTAAATAATGGATGGCACCTTTACCTATTATAGTTATTATGCAAATGGTAAAATCTACTTATATATTATGCAGGTACAATAATGAGCCAAAATAAATCCTTCGAATTCGGTGCAATATACGTTCCTACAAACAACAGTATTATACTCAAGCCTGAGAAAGTTAATGACAATTTTTAACTGAGTTTAGTTATGTAGGTATAAAACATTTTACAAAAATTAAAGTTATTACTTATTCTAATTTTTTTAAACTCATTTAAGCAGTCAGTTAGGTTATATTGCAACTTACAATTAAATAATTAACTTAGGTTCAGTTTTTTAAGACCTTATACTACTAGACAAGAAGTGTTATTAACGACAGATCAAACAACGGATTGTTATTTTAATTAAGAAATGTTTACAAAAAAATATAAATATAAGATATCATAGGTTTTCTTCTATAATTATTAAATTAAAGTCTAAATAATTAAAAAAAAATTTTTTTAATTTTTTATACCTAGAAGAGACACATTTTTCTTATTGTTCAAGAAAAGCAATTGATAAATTATTTTTAATACAGATACTTTAATGTAAACATTTGGTTCTTATACTTTGTCCCTAAAAAAACTACTGTGTAGGTATCAATATTTAGACTTAAGTAAATTTAAATATCAGAAAAATGTATAGTGTTTATTGGTTGTCAATAATACTTTTGGTTCTAAAAATGCCTAAAATCAACATAAATCTGTAGAAATAATATAATTAAATCAATGATGTAGAAAAAATTACTGGAATTTGATAGATTTGTTTCTACATTAAATTTGAATATATTATAATAATAATTATTTGTATTACAGAAAAATCTTGTAAAATTCCTTTAAATTTATCTATTGCCTCTAATGTTAATGATGCCAAGGATTCAGAAGCAAATCTATTATTATTTAATTTTAGTAAAGATACTACCAAAGAAAGATGCCACCACTGGTTGGATGCATGTAAACAAACAGCAAGCTCTTTAATAATGTATGGATCACTGTTTTGATATTATTTCATCTCTATTGGGTTTTAAAACACATACATAATTATTCCAAGAATATGGTTATTATTCAACGAATTTTCACTTGCATGTAAAAAATTACATGGGATTGTAATAAAGATTGATTTACAGTCTCTAGTTTATCATGAAAATGGGCTTTTAACATATCTAAGTGTAGCTTAGTATGACAAAGGGCAGCAGTAATAGAAATAATCTCCATGTCACTCCCATAATTGTTAAACATACTATTATCAATCTTATATAATACAATTTTTTGTAGATTTAAATACTTACAATGTAAAATCTTGGTAGGTAATCAATTTTCCAACTATCATGAATCTTTCTATAAAATCTGTCCAGAGCTCTGACTAGGATTGCTGTGTCGCTTGTATTTCTATCAATATTACACTGAACCATTTCCAAGTATCGAATCATATTATCTCCAACAAATATATTTAACTGTTTTAAACTGATTTTGGTCCCTTCATTTTCACCACTGAAAAAAGACAATGATTTATAATTGTAAATAAATCAACATTTTAAATTTCATATGTTTTACTTTTTTAATAGATATTTAACAAACATATCATTGAATGATGAGATTACCAGGCACAATTAACTAAGAAAATCATCACTCCCTGAATCAATGAATTCAATCATATCCTACAAAAATAATTAAAAATACAAGTAAATTACAAACCATAAACTTCGAAATTGGTTTATTTAATGAATATAATATTATATTATTATTCTAACATCGTTTGCAATTGCTTGTGCTAAGACTTGCCATTATAATCCAAGGTTTTAAATAGTTCAACAACTCAAAAGATTTCATGTGCCCGAAAGGTCGAAAATGTATCAAATATATATATAGAACAGGATAAAACAATAAAGTGATAGGCCCTAGTCTAATTTCATATATTCATCAGGTAGCAATACACAATTTGAATTTTTTTTTTATACATTTGGGACATCCTGATACTTGTCTGAATACAGCATTTCCTATTCTACCGAAAGATGTTTTCCTAAGATATTTGATATTATCGAATTAAGAACAGTTTTTTTGTAAAAAAAATCACTCAAGAGTTGTATCCAACAACTTAAAAGTTTGAGGGTAGGTGGTCCAACAATTTTTTTTCCTCATGAATGAAAAATATTCATGCAGTTACTGGAGCCTGTAAATAAACTGTAAACGTTTTAAAAATGTATTTGTCTCTGAAAGTTTTGATATTTCATCTATATTGGCCTAAATGTATTGAGACACACACATAATTATTCAAAGAATACGGTTCAATGATGATGTCATTATTTTTTATATACTAGTATTCTCATCCATTTTAAATAAGTGATTCCATATATTTTTCTAAACTTTAAAATCATTTTTCATCTATCACAAAAATAAAAAGTTAAGAAACTAAAAACCATTTTGGCATTTTAATTTATTATGTATAATATATTTGATTTTTGTTTAATATCTTACTTTTCTAATTTAACGGTTTTGGTGAGAAAGGGTATAAGTCAAATTATAAAATTTTTCAGGAGACAAAAAAAACTTGGTAACTTATACAGTGAAGTAAATATATGAACAATAGCAATTTTTACCATTTTATATGTACATTTTCACACATTATATGACCATTATGAGTATAAAATTACTTAACAGGTGTTTATAGATGACTTATGTCCAATTGCACAAGATATTTCAAAATTTATTGACTTATGTCTTTTATCACAAATAAATTTCAATGCTATTTGTGAGAAAGGGTAAGTAACAGTAATAAGTAATAAGTAACAAGAAATAATATTTTTTTTTTTTTATGTATTATTATCTGCACTTATAAAATAATTGAACAAAAACAAATAGAAATTCTTTTCTCAAGAAAATAAATGTTTTTTTTAGTTAAATATTACTAGCAAAAAAGAATAATAAAATATTAACATAAAAACATATGTAAAAACATTTCGTTTAAAATGACTTTTAACATACAATATCCTAAAAGTATTAAAAAATAAACTTATACAAAGCTTAGTGAGATCTTTACTTTAGGAATAATAAACAATTTAAATAGTTGATAATAAGTAAAAACATAATATTCATTATAATGAAATATGTAATAATATTATTTCATTTAAGCTATTCATACCCATAGACAATTATGAACGCGAATCTATGCTTTTATTTTGCGAACAAAATTAAGACGAATCTGGTTGGTAAGTCGTAGGTTAGGCAAGTACTTGCTGTCGGCCGCTATTAATTAAACAATAATAATACAATAATTTCATAATCACAACAATTTTATGGCGAAGTATCAAAATATTATATTAAAGGCATATTTGCAGATCGTAAATCTCACGATCGAAGAATGCAATTTACTCGCCTTACCGTGTATTTGCCGATGATATATTATATCTGTCTAGATATCACTCGCAGTCTATAAACTTTCAAACGTTAGATGGTGTGAACATACAGTACACGACGTATACGTGTATATATTAGCTAAGTTACATATATAACTGTATTTAAAGTAATATTGTATAACTTGGTTTTGAGACTTATATGTTAAGTAGTCCAGTACTTCACATCCGAATAAGTTTTGTTCATTCACGAGTAAGCAATACATTTCATAAACAATAACTATTAATATTATAATAATCTCTTTGCTCCGTCAACAAAGTACCGTCCATAAATACCTTAGTTAAAGTTCTTCTATTGATAATTTGGTATTCTCAGATGTCCCAATGGTCATTAAGTGTTTCTAGAAAAAACTCATATTGATATAGATCATATGGGTGTAGACATTATATTATAATCCAACTCAAAATATTTTTTTATGTATTATATTTATAAGCATATACCAAAAATGTAATGACTTTTTATAATCAAATGTTTTATATTTGTATAGGCACCTCATAAAACCGTTTTGCACAGATTTCTTTGGGTCCTGAGTGAAATGTTGACAATTTATAGATCTTTTATTTTGATGAGTAACAATTGGATACGATATAATGCAAACCCTACCGTTATAACAGTGTAGAAAGATTATATTTTGGTACCTTCAATTTCCAAGTACATCATCCTGTTACGTATACCACGTATACATATGGTATAAATCCCTGGGTATAAAACATGACCCTCTTTGTAGGGTTCAGTACCCAAAGTGTAAAACGGGACCCTATTACAAAGACTTCGCTGTCCGTCCGTCCGTCTGTCACCAGGCTGTATGTCATGAACCGTGATACTTAGACGGTTCAAATTTCTACAGATGACGTATTTCTATTGCCACTACAACAACAAATACAATAATAAAATTAAATAAATATTTAAGTGGGCTCTCATACAACAAACATGATTTTTTTGCGGTACTTATAGAATATAATGGTACGAAACCCTTCGAGCGCGAGTCCGACTCGCACTTGGCCAGTTTTTAAGATGATACAAGTACAAAAAACAAAAATAATTTTCAAATTTAATATCTGAGATCATTGTAACATAATATTGACATGAGTCTCCGTGGCACTATTTGCTAGAGCCAATAATAATTAGCGAATGCTGCAAGTCTCCGGCCCTGCTGAAAAATTACATTGTTCTTATGGTGCGTAGGTACTAGAATTACGGTTTAAGATATACTTTAAATATATATATATAGGCTATACAGTATATATTTAAGGTGTATTATCTTAATCTTAAATAATTGTTTAGGCGGAAAAATAATAAATACTTTTTTTTTGTACTACAAATAAGGCTTCAGCTACTACTAGTCATTAGCCAGGCGTTCCGTGTGGGGGGAACGGTCGGTTGGAACTCGTATGATGTGTGGCAAGGATTTTATTGCTAAAAAGAGCGTTTCCGCAGATTAGGTGTACGACCGTGCCACCCTGCGATAAAACAAATATTTTGTAGTATATTTTCAATATAATAGTAATAGTTTATATCCATAGCTACAAATTTAATAATAAACAAAAGCATCGATTGATCGAATTCGAAAAAAAAAACATTGACTGTGTCAATTTATAAAGGAAGTTTGTCTCTTCAAGTTAATAATTTATACCCTGTTGGCTTTATATAAAAACATAGAATTTGTTTTTAATGGTTTTCAAAATTTACCATAAAAGTAATGAACACTAGGCGATTATTTGTCTGTCTTCACTAGCATTTTTGCAATACACAGACATACTTGTTTTATAAAAAAACAAAAAGATTTATCTACTATTATATTATGGATGGAACATCACCTGCTGTCGTCAAACTATATTGGTGGGTAACCCATGTCAAATCTCTGTGGTCTAGGCGTAAGCCAACGACGGTTACCGACACCACCTCATCAGGTTAGGCGACAAGACGTCATCAAGGTCGGTGCCAACGACGGAGCCCCAATATTGGAGACGGTCACCGGCCAATTCATCACTTTGTAAGCAGAAACCCACTCCGGTTGCTCAACCATCAATATCGAGACCAGTGCCCAGGATGTCAGTCCCAAAGCCCTGCACCACACCGTCTTCCCGGAAAAAGATACTGGTATCGGAGGCCATGAGAAAGTATTGAAAAATCCGGTCCATCATCCTATACACAATTGTACCAAAAAAATCGATTATTTTCTCTCGATTATTCCCATCACTACAAAAAATATCACTTACCCAATACATTTTCAATTTGTTTTATTGCTTCCGCCAATTTAATTGCGGCGCCTCGCATAACAATTACTGCTTCGCGAACTATGGTTACCCGCATCGCTGTTATTATGTCGTTTAGCTTAAAAAATTCAGCCAAATTCCTAATGTTCATTTTTTCAATGCCTCAGGAGTATTGTGCTGGAACTTTGTTTGTGCACGCCCATCGTCGCTGTTATCTGAGGACTCGTGGCTTTTGCAGAATAATGTCCGCATTGAAACAAAGGGACAGCCATCACTCTCAATGACTGGTATGTACTCTGCGGCTCGGCGTTTTAAATTTGCCGCCATTGTATCAGCACATGATGTATTCGGTGCTCCTAACAGTGTAGATGTGGCCTTTGATACCGGTATTTGTTTATGAAAAGATGATGTAGCGCAGGGCTTTGTGTGCTCCCAACAGCGTAGATGTGGCCTTTGATACCGGTATTTGTTTACGGGAAGACGATGTGGCGCAGGACTTTGGGAAACTGGCCTCAATAGTGATAATTCAACAAAGTTGGTTTCCACTTCTATAAAGATTTGGCCATTGACCGTCGCCAATACTACTGCGCCGTTGTTGACACCGGCCTTGATGACGTGGTATTGACTATTGGCAACCGGTTTATATTTGGAAAATTGAAAAAAAAAATCGAAAAACGGCATCAGAGAATTTCGAGATAAGCGTCGCGGAAAATGGGCTCAATAATGTCGTGATTTTAACTTTCGAGATCAAAGACTATTAACATTGCATTATTTCGTCATTTTTGTTGGATACAATTAATTAAATTATATTATACGTATGATAAAATTAGTTCTAAGTAATACATATTTTGTAAAATTCCATGTATAAAAGTGATTACACTCAAATTAAATTATTGACATGTTATTATTGTTATATGGTAAAATAATGTGGTCAATTTGAGACACGATATTAAAGTAAAAATATATGGTAAAACTTGTTTTCGTACTGTTCTATTGTACAACCTATTACCTATATCTATTAAAATGTCGATGATAATATATAAATATAACTATAGTTTTTTAAGTAATAATAATATAATAATATTTGATCTCTATTTGTGCAGATAAGAAAAAATTTGAATTAAAATAATGTTTTTCGATGTATGGGACATAGGTACCTATGTATTATTATTGATTATACAATTTTTATTTGATAGTAAAAAAGTTTGTTATTTTAAGAAAAGATGATTCAAACATTTTCTTACAGCGTTTAAAAAAATCCAAAATGTATGGTCATCATTTTTTTATGACTGTTTTAACATCACAATTCACAGGAACTATAGTAAGACGTTACGCAGCCCTCATGCTGTTGTTATAAACAGTTCTTGTCTAATAGTATAAAGTCTATGATTTTGCTGGTATATTGCTTTTGATTTCATCTATTATCTATATTAACTTATTTCAATAATTTATTTTAGTTTAATACTATTACTTCTGAATGAAATATTAAGCAGCTTCGTTGATTAAATCCAGTATTAATCGAACCAAGTATTGTTGAAATTATTTGTTACAGAGAATAAATAAAATGTATAACTGTTTTATATTTATGTAAAGTATATTATACATACTGTATTGTTGATTATTCAAATGTTCATTATTTTATAGAACTTACTCTATTTATTAATACTATTATTATAATTGATTAATTAAATAGTAAACCTTAACATTGATGAATTGGGAACATTCATATAAAACCTACAGCATTAATTGTACACTATAACAACTATACGTTTCTTGCCAAAATGCATTTAGAAATAAACAAATTTAGTAGATTTTAAACTATTATAAACTATTACTAATGAATTCTAAAGAGTTTGATCTTAAAATTGTAAAGTTACATATTTTCTGGCCAGTTATTAAGTATATAATATTATTGAATATTTATTTTTTTTTTACTCATTGTTTAGAATCTAAATCTAAGATAATGAAAATGCGTAATAATGCTCGAATAACACAAAATCAAACAAATAAATCAAATATGTCAACAAATTAATTTTATAAAATAAAAATCAACATATCCATAACAGTTTACCGCAGCAATGATCAATATAATATATATGTCGCATCCATTTAGTGTAGGTAACCGTATTTTTCATGTAATGGATATCCATTTCATAAACTGCGATCATATGTCGCGGAAGTCAAACTTAAGTTCATGAAACGGACATATATTTTATCCATTTCATGAAATGGAAACTCTTTTTTTACACTTCATGTAATATTTTAAATTTATTACATCAATAGGTAACTTTTTGTGAAATCAAAATAATAATATTGAAACGGTTACCCGAATCTAGTAATTTTTAATTGTAGGCATTACGATACTAAATAGATACTGAAGAAGTTTCTGAACTAGGTATACTATGATATTAATTTGTTATCGACACCTGTTATCAATAAATAATCATAACAGTTGTATGAGTTATTCTGCTATTCTGGAAAAGTTCTATCCTATATCATTTTAACTTTTATTTTTATATTATGCCAGTGCGTCCTCTGACTTGATGTGAGCCGTATATTAAAGTTTATTACGAAATAATTATTTCAGATAGAATGGAATTCGATTTATTTTCTGAATTTTATGAAAAATTAAAGGAGTTAAGTCGATTTGATCGATTTCCAGTCTACGCACCTGATGGTAAATATAAACGCATCATACACTATCAGGACCACAATACAACATTTTTATTATTGTGTCCACTTGAAAGCTAACGATCTATAGAAAAAAGCAAATAAATTACTTCTCGGTAATGGGTAAATATATCTATGGTGGTATATTTCTTCACAGAGGACCTGACAAAAATCACCGAAGGCTTCTTTTCGGCGTAGTTAACAAAAATAGAGTTTAGTAGATTTTGAAGGCAGCGGATTTCGCCGCATGTGGTTGTAATTAGCCACATGTCAAATTCAGTGAGTTGCCGAGAGCGAATGATATTGTCACAGCGGTTTTCCACACATAATATATGTTCCGGTAGTCCAGAAAAGCTATGTTTAGTAATTTGCACTATGTTTAGGGACATATGTCATGTGTATAGTTCTTTATCACGTCTTTTGAGTGCACAATTGAACACTTGACAGTTGACAGTCTCGAAGGCAAACGCCATCGGTTTTGGCGTTCTACCGTCGTAAAAAACAAGTACGACGGCTAGAAGGTAGAAACAAAACAAGTTTTACGTAACGCTGCAACTGTTAATTCCGTTTGGGTGAGAATAGTTTCCCTACGTCTAGCCCGACAGTTTAAACATTGAACAATTTTAAACATTTTACACGAAGAAAGGAACACGGCCTCGACGAACGACACACTACCCGTGAACTTAATACTTCCGGTTATAGAAAAATCTCACATGAGTCTGCCGCGGGTGAGTCTTACTTATAAGATTAGGCACAAACGAAGCTTGACGATGTCTCTCATCTTAATCGCAGAAGTCTGCCCGGGGTGGGTCTTGTAACGATGGATGAAGAGCTCTAGTCTGTGTTTTGTTGAAGCTAAAAATCATTCGATCTAATCAATATTTCAGAAATATTCTTACGTAATGTAGTGGTCTAGCGACTACAGGTGTCGTTGAATGGAATAGGATGAGGTGTATTAAATTAATTTGCAACGCTTGAGGTATGAAGTTGTACTTATTATTGTTTAGAATATAAAACAAATGTAATTTAGACTGTGATTAGAATAATCTGCACTAGAATACTGGTCACAATGTATTATTCAGAGTGTTCAGAAATATATCGAGTTGAGTCGAATATTTTCTAAGTCCAAATAATAAAATCAAAAGATTGACTAGCGTGAAGGTGCTCTGGCTCTTTTGATCAAATCACATCTGAATATGGGCTTTTCGGGGGTCTCCTATATAGGCCTACCCTCTACTTCTCCCAGCCCTCTAGATACGAGTATCGTTCCCACGGATGCTGTGTCCGACGACAATCGAACCGGGAAATACTAACGGCACACGCCCCCATACGACTTTCCTGAGTGCGTATCCTGGACGTTGTCATGTGTATACTCGAAAATGTATTGTGTTATTCACAAGATTACTATGCACCGTTGAATTATTTATATTAATCACAAGCGTGGCTAAATATTATTACAGTATTTCTAGGAAACAAAATAGGCTTGGTTAAAATGGCTGCATCCGAGTTGGGTCCCGAATTTATAATTGCTACACTAGTTGGGTCCCGAATTATTGTAGGTACTACACTAGTTGGGTCCTGAACTATTTTAGCTACAACACTAGTTCTTGAATATTTTTTGGTAAGTACTACACTATACTAACATTTTCCTTCCCATTTTAACAGACTTAAGACTGTCTATGATCTATTTAGACCACAGGTATGGTTAAAAATGTTTTTTACAGTTTTTTTTTTTTACTAGAATTTCATAAAAAAATAAATCACTTTTGTGTTGGTAAAAATATTTAAAAGGTTAAAAACCAAGTATAAAAATATATAATATATAATATAAATATAGCCATATAGGTGTAAGTTAAAAAATATTAAAAATGTTAAAACAATTATACAATAATATTATAAATACAAATAAAATAATATTTTTGGAAAAATCACATAATGTGTGTTGGTAAAAATGTATACGACATTTATTTTACAAAATCAAATCGATTGATTATTCCCGAAATTTTTTTATTCATATTATCAGCTATAAATTTTTCTTTTAGCAAAATGTAGTTTCTTTTTTTCATTACTTCTACACTTCTCATTTTTATATAAGTATTCATTTGTACGTTTTTTTAAATTTCTAGGAACTGATAAATATTTGGGTGTGCTGTGTAAAACATAGAATTAAAATGAGAATGGAAGGATTCGCAGGAATTTGTGGTTTGCATTGTCAAGGCATTAAATTCTGACCAAATTTTTGGTGGAAATCTCGATTCTTCTTTAATATAATTATCAAAAACATAATCAGTGAATTCTCGAATTCTCGAATTTTACTGTCGTTCCGCGTTCGGTTGGATACTCATTATATCTTCAATAAAACAATTTTCCACCTCTTCTGGGTGTATAAATGGTAAGCCAAAAAAATATTTGAGATATTTACTTAATTCAGAATCACTTTTATACTCGTTTGTTAGTCCCAAATTTTGAATTTTCCGCCACCAGCTCTGCCCTAAGTGGAATCTCCACCCTTAAATATTTATTTCCGGCCATACTGATAAAATAGAATTATGAATAGCTTCTTCAAAGTCTACATATATTGTTTGAGGTAAAAATTTCAAATTAAGTTTTTCGGATTCGTTACATAACATCCGAAAAGTTTGAGTATACATTTATTTTTGTTTGTTTGGGAGTAGACAAAAAATAAGTGGAATATAATGATTATTATGTATTGTATGTATTGTAAACATTTGCATAAATATTTTTGGGCAACTTTTGAATGTGCCATCTACGTAAAATGTGTTGTTGTTACATAAAATATTTAGATTTTCGACTGTACAAAAAATAGCTTCTTGAGCTTTTCTCTTTAAATTATTATTTAATATCTGCCTATTTAATATTTTTTCGGAATCACAATTATGATTATGTGTCAAATTTTGATTAATAAATTGATTTTCTTTATATTTAAAAAATGACTTACATGATCTATGAATACATCTCCATCTTTCAATATCATTTTTCAGAAGTTTGTGAAATGAAAATTTATATCCTTCTATAATATATATTTTTTTGCCCTTTTCACTGAACATAACGTTAGAATCGTGTCCATAGTGCTAGTGGTTAGAAGTTAGAATGCAGAACACTTACTACCAACGTGTAACGATAGGTGTGCACCGTGTAAGCTATATAAAGTCGTCGATAGAAATTCGTCGAGGTTTAATCGGCATTTATCGCTGTTCCAGATAGTTTATTATAAGATATGTCAAAAATTATCAGATATTACCGATAACACTGAAATTATAACACGAATGCTCGAAAACCACTTACGCCTTTTTTTATTACGAATAATATCCCAATAGTCATATTATATACGTACAGGTACTTTTCATTTACTTTTCAATTTAATAAAATTGTATTAATATTATTGTATAATATTTTAAATTATTATAATATTTTTATTAACTATCAATTACTTATACTTTAGCATTTTTAATATTTAAAATAAAACTGTAAAAAACATTTTTAACCATACCTGTGGTCTAAACTCTAAATAGATCATAGACAGTCTGTTAAAATGGGAATGAAAATGTTAGTATTGCGTAGTAGTGTAGTACTTACCAAAAAATATTCAGGAACTAGTGGAATACCTATAATAATTCAGGACCCAATTAGTAAGTACCTTTCAAAATTCGGGACCCAACTAGTATAGCACCTTTAAAAATCCGGGACCAAACTAGTATAGCATCTTTAAAAATCCGGGACCCAACTAGTATAGCATCTTTTAAAATCCGGGACCCAACTAATACACTACCTGCGATTAGCCCCTAGTATTCAGGACCCAACTCGGATTCACCGGTTAAAATATAGCAAAGGTAATTGCTTATTGTCGCAACCCTCATATATTGTGTAGAACCTGTACCTGGTCTAAGACACTAGAAGTTGCCCCGGAAGTACCTTTAAAGGTGTGTCGCGGGACGCCTGTCCATAGCAAGTAAAACAAAAACTGATGCAATGAATATTCTTTATAAGCATTCAATGTTTTGTTTTATAATTGTAAGTATATTTAAAAAGGTATCTTACTTACATAATTTATTGAAATAATCGAGTAGTTATGCGTGTTGGATATATAGACATTTTGTAGTGGGTGGCATTTTAACTCGAGTCACCGACGTACAAACAAACTTAAACATCATTTTTACAAATCAAACCCTAAAATATGGAATGCGAATAATAAAATACAATAATATAAATTGACATTTGACATCGTTGATGCTGTCACAGCATCGCTATGTAATAATTATGTGTGTTATCACATAGATGCCTAATTACATAGGTATAAGTATTAAAATATAATTTAATTAATGCATAATAATGAAATTTAGTGTAATTTAGTAAATCACAGATATTTACGTAAAGTTAAAATAATACTATAGTCGATATTTGTTACGAGCGTGAGTCTATGGAAAAACACCTTAGTAAAAAATAGTCGCTGGCTGAAAATAAATAAAAATCAAACGCGACAACCACAGATGTTTACAGGCAGGTCAGTATCGACGTCGAATAATAAACAATTATTATAATTATTTAGTTTAGCTAAAAAAAAAAACAGTTTATTTTATGGAATGTGTTACATTAATTATTTTTAAAAAACAATTTTTCTTTTTGCAACTTAACCTAACGGCGATCAGACGACGGAGATGATAACCGTCTCAGAGAACAGTCGAATATCCATTTTTCCGTTATGTCATAGGTAAGTACTTACGACCTGAAACGTAATCAAAACGAAATTGTTCGGTAAAGTACGATTGAGAACACTTATTATACCTACATCTACGGTTTAAAACCACATTTTTAAGAATATTAAAAAACGATTTGTAAGTTAGAGAACATTCTATTTTTTTCCAACGTTTTTAAATTGAAATTTAATAGTTGTTTTTTTAAGATTATAATTATAATTTTAAACTCATGACTTTTTTCAAGAATATTAATTTTATTACACATTTTATTTATTAATTGTACACATTTAGTGAATCGTTCGATACCTAAAACATAATAATAGACCTATATAACGTTATCAATCGTTCTATATAGCCATAGTATTAAATCGGATGATATTAAACAATGTACAAATAATATTATAGATCACTTTCTACATACATTTTTTTTCTGAAAGTTATTTCGTTTTCGGAAACACAAATCAACAAAAAATGCACTGTTATTATCTTCGAATTTCGAATTTTATTTTTTCTAGTAGGTAATAATAATGGTAATAATATGATTATTGGTTTATTTTAAGATTTAAAAAAAGGTTTTGAATCTTTGAATCGCAATAGTATGATTAAAGAATTAGATTTGTAACTTTCGTATTTTTTTACATAATATATTTCAAATAGATCGTAAATTATTAAAATTGAAGAATAAATAAATAATTCATTTAATGTAAATATATTTAGAATACCTCAAGAAACAGTCGTCTTGGGTGTTGTAGTTTCTTATTCACGCAAGAGGTTTATTAAACTAAAAATTAAAGGAAATATTATTTGTATTACTGACTGAGATAAGTTGGTTTTAATTGAACATAAAAATATTGATGAATATTGTAAAACTTAGCGAGTTAGTGTATCAATTATATAGAAAGCTTGATTTGATAATAATTTTCTAGAAAAAGAATATTTAAAAAATGTAAATAGAATATATATTTTAAAAGATAATATGTAGAAATGTCAGTTACAAGTATCACAGTAGTCCAATTAATATCGGTGTAGAATTTATGTAAATATTTTGAACTAGATTTAAGAAATTTAAAATTAATTACCTATTTAAATTCTTTTCCACATTATGATTATTCTGTGTAGTTTAGTTAAAATAATCAACAATAAATTCATTTTATTATATTTTAGTTTATAAGGATGTTATGATTATGAATTTATAAAATGTAATTTTGTTAGGTATTTTTTTTTCATATTTTGCTCTTTCATTATCTTTATACACATTTTACGCATTTATTCATTTTTTAAAAAGTTTTTGCTGTATCAACATATTTCTTCTAAATTGTTTTTGAACAATCTCCCTCATTCTGTATAGCAAGCTTAGCTTTTCGTAATATTTATTTATTTATAATAAAAACATAGAACCATGTACAAGTATATACTTAAATGTTATATATTTTCGAGAATTTAATATTTGAATTCATTAATGTTTATTGTTTTGTTAGTAGGTATACTGTTTTTGATTTCAAATAAATTATTATTATTATAAATATACCGATTACCGATATAGTGGATATTAGTGCTAACCTTATTTTTTTTTAATACATCACAACTATTAGAAATCAGGATTAGTTTCTACTATGAGTGAGTACTTTAATGAAGAGTTTATTAAATATATATATTAATAGTTAAACTAACGGAAACTCAAAAATAATTAACTAAATTAAAAAGTTTAATGTTTAAATTCAGTTAACTTTTCAACTCATTAATGCTTATCCTTGTGTACAAGTGTAATAAACATTATAGACTGTGCTTTCATCATTACAATGATGAAGATAGCTTTGAATGAGGTACCCATTATACTGAATAATTTATAGTTTGTTATACAAAACTATTATTTAAAAATTTAAAATTTAAATAACATAACTTGCTAACGAACTCCCCCGACGGGATCCACCTTGATGTGGTGGGGGAGCTTGCGGGCCTTTAACTAGGTCTTACCAAGTGGTCCCAACCCGGCTGTGACCTTAATCGGTTGGAGCCGGAGTTTCAAGAGCCGCCCTCGCCTTAACTGGCTGGGGTCGGCAGGTTGGAGGTAGCCTGCTAGCGCCAGCAAAGCCCTAGTGGAAGGAAAACCACGATAAAAAATTCTGAGCCGGCTCTTTCTCTGAATAGGTGATAGGAGAAAGGGCCGGTAAGGTCGGAGGCAGCCTGCTCGCGCTGAGCAAATGCCCTAAGGGAAAGACAACCCTGAAAAAAAACCCCTCAACCCCCAAACTCGTGAAGGGGGAGTACTTGGCACAGAGGTCAGTGTGTGTCCACGTGGAACCTGTGGGGACTTGGCACCCCCCACAGTATTTGCCTTCACTGCGGTACGCTGCACTGCCGCAGTGCGACGTTTTATTTCATGCCTACTCGTGGGAACAATATGGGGACAAAATACCGGCTTGAGAAATTGGCAATTACAAACTAATCGGAAATTGGAAACTTTGGAGATAACGGAAAACGGAACTACAACACTACTGCCCATGAAGGGTCAATTGTTTTTATTGAAAAAAAGATGTACGACGAGACCGACGACGACGATAACACTAATGACGACTATAATGAGACTATTGAGACTAATGAAGATGATGTAGATGACGACGACAACAACGATGATGGAAATGACGACAACGACGATGATGGCAATGACGACGACAACGACGATGATGGAAATGACGACGACAACGACGATGATGGAAATGACGACGACAACGACGATGATGGAAATGACGACGACAACGACGATGATGAAAATGACGACGACAATGACGATGATAAAGACGGTGACGATGATGACAACGACGATGTACACAGCAGATCTCCAGAGCGGGTATGTACATATGATATAATGTTGTATGACTTTGGTGTTTAAGAATTTTACACTTTTTATTTTATCATATTATTAGACCACACCAACATCAGTGCAACTCCATCACCGATCCTCACTGATCGACGCGATGGACCTGGCCGTCGATCTCAGGATCAAAGCTTTCTGCGGGCCACTGCAGCTACGGCATAAACTTGCAGTTCAAACCCAGTCATCTCCAGAGATCAATATTCTCCCACCCCAGTATGGCGAAGTGAACACTATCCCGCAAGTGCAGACAGTGCTGTCAAAAATGACTGAAATCCCAAGTAGACCTGCGCGCAGATCAGTGTGGAAGAGGTCCAAAAGACGCGTCTGGAAATGCTTCGTGAACGTGGCACGCAGAATATGTTTCTGCCAAAGTATTGTGAACGTGGAATAATTTATGTTTAACCTTCTATGCTAGTATTACCAGTAGTTACCACAGTCAGCCTGCACTATTTGGAGTACCGTTAACGTTTCAGGTTGATGGTTTGCGCATTTTTTATTAACTTTTTTCATACACATTTTTTTTTTAAATTACAACTTTTTTTGAATTCTTTGTATTTGTATGCACACTTTAGTATACATTATTTTTTGCTTTTAGAACATTTTTTTTTTACCTTTTTCTTACTGGTTTTCAAAATGTATTTTATTCAGATAACGAATAACAAATTAATAATCTATAAACTTTATTTTCCTTCAGATAATATCATAGATATATAAATATATTATATATATAGTATCATGTATTCGATCATTTATTTTATATACTTTTTGATGTACCTATTCAATTTTTTCATATTTTGTTTTTGATATGCATGATAGATAGGTGCATATACCTATAATAACAATTGTTTTACATTTTTTATATTTCGTGTATTAAAACATGATATAAATGATGGCTTTTCTTTGTTTGTGATTAAATATACCTTTTTTGTTGCAATAAGTTTGTTGTATTATTTAATATTTATTCATAGTATTATATTCATTCGTATGCTATATTGTTTGAACATTATTGCGTAATTAGATGTTCAAAATACATGTTATGTTATAAAAACATTTACATACAATTTTGAGTGGTCGAACCACTCGAATCATTTTTAGTAAGTCCATAAATGGCTGATAGAGTAATAGACAAAGACAACGCGAATCAGATGCTTTTATTTTGCCGGCAACTTCAAAATTAAGTTACGTTTGGTACGTCGTAAGTTAGTCAAGTACCTATAATTAAGCCTACCTACTACATAATATTATAGGTGATCGGTAAAAAAAAAAAGAGTAATAAAATAACAAAATCTGTTTTATCTCAAATCAAGATTTGATATTATATTGGTAGTTACTAGTTATCTATACCTATGCGTCGTGGTTCTAACATATTATGTGCCCAAGAAAAAAACTTTGGAAAAAAACAGTGGTTTAATCAATGTTTTGTGACTTTATTTTATAATCATTTATTATTTATATTATTCAATTTATGTATATTATTAGCTAAACAATACACAGAAATAATTATACTGCTGGATTTTGTCATTGCCTGCTTATAGCGTTTGATTTGAATACCTACTTACATTTATATAAAACTGTAAGAAATCTATCGAATTACTAGTACAGCATAGCCGCAGTGGCGCAGTAACTATTTTTCATGAGGGGGGGGGGGCAAGACATAAAAAAACCTAACAATTATTATATATTTATTTGTGAATGTTTTCGGTTTGAAGAAGTCTTTGATATTTTTTGGGGGATCGGGAACCGCCATTGCAGAATGCAGGTATGTGGAACGTATTTAAACAATCAAACTTAGTTACAACAAACAATTATACTGGTGACACTACGACAGTCGACAGCGTACTCATTTAATAGTGGTAATCAGTAATCACTAATTGCCAATCGGAACCTAATCGTAAACGACGTATATAAGCTGTAAAAACATATAAATAGTCTAATGATATTCCAATAATAAACAATATGGTATGTTGTGAGAACACTATAGTGGCTAGTCGAGGAATTTCCCAATATAAGTTGATAAAGCAATTCGACAAAAAATGTCTATAAGATTTACTCAGAATGTTTGTTATGTATTTTTTTAAATTTTTTTTATTTTATTTAGCCTTTATAAAAATTTGGATCAACAATTAAAGTATCTTACAACTAAACAAAATAAAATAAACAATAGGTATACAAAAACCATATATACAATATATATTGTTTATAAAGTATTATGTTATAATAATAAATAATAAATCGATAATAATAATAATAATAATATTGTAGCGCATACTCATGAAAATGAGACCGATTTTGTATAAGTAAACGTATAAATTAAACGTATTACGTAATTTACGATTGTATACCCTTTAATTTTAATGTAGTAGGGGAGGGGCAAAAGTATACTTTGGCCCCCTTTATTATATCTGAGGGGTCAATTGCCCCCTCTGCCCCCTTCTCCGACGCCACTGAGCATAGGTACACAGTATACGTTCGACCAAACCGATAACGACGTTTAGACCCACGACGATGATGAGTATGACGTCGATGATGAAAATGACGACGACAAAGAAAATGACAACGACAAGTGACGACATACACAGCAAATCTTCAGAACAGCCGGAACAGGTATAAGCAAATACATTGTTTAACTTAACGAATTTTACACTATTTTATTTTATCAGTTTGTGTTATTTTTGTCGATATCTTTAACTCGATTATAGACAGGCTCGGAAGAATCCAAAAAACAGCCCTCGATCGCAAACATAAATTCAAGTATTCAACGGATAAAAGATTAGTCAGCAGATAAAGTAAAGTTTTGACCAAGGCGACGATGATGTAGTTTGTAGACCACTACGCAGATGAACTCGAGATCTACAGCAGTTGGGTATGGATATTGGATACCTAACGTCCTAACATATATGTCGTATAACTTAACGAATTGCACGTAATTTTATGATAATTGTATGTTGTTTTATCCGGTATTTTATGTTGGATTAGCTAAACTTGATCGACTTGGCATATTAGAATCATAATTCATAGTGTAATTATGTGTTTAAATTGTTTACTGTATACTCTATTATAGACATTGGTTTAATAATTCTAAAAAAAATTACCGTAGATACATGATATTTTTACTAAATATTTGTGTAAGCATTTTCTATATACCATAATAGGTAGGTATCATAAGTAGGCACCTAATAACAATATAAAACATCCTAATCTGACATATCGTCTCTGCTCAGAATCGTTTTTCATAGGTATACAATGATTTGATATCATTGAATTCAAATTTAATACCATCCATTACAGCGACCATACTTATAGGCGCCTAATGTGCGGCAGAGAGACATCCACTTACCAGATTTTTTACTATAAAAATTCAAATTTTAACAAAATGTGCTGAGAATGTTCAATTTTTACCTTCCTGAAGTACAAACTAGATCCGAGATTTTCAACTATAGCAACCTCCCCCTTAGATGATGATACAATCATTTTTCTACTGTCTTTAGTCACTAGCAAAAAAACCCTCATCATTGTGACATTGTAAAATCAATACAATCGTCGTTCGATTCAGAACTTAAAAAATCGATGTAGGCCAGGACGCCAGGTACTTGCAGAAACATATTATATTGTTGTGTATTGTTTTATTGTTATAGTTATATTGTCACAAAAATCGATGAGAATATACCAGTATAAAAATAATGTACTGCATGATCCGATCCGATCTATATAATATATGTATAGTATAATAAATAATAATATACCTACAATAATATTAGTGGGTATTAAATCACATTATTATTATAAAAAATATATTTAGAGAGTACTATATAATTACGATTTACTATATTATGTAAATTGCATGGTGCAGTAAGTACCAACCACATTTTAAGACGTATTCAGAATTTGAACTCTGCCACGTTTGTTTTACAACCCACATAACCGCCATTACAATTAATATGAAAGTAAATTGTTGACAATGAAAAATAATATATTTTACTCTTTATGTACAGGTAGATAATTAAATGTTGAAAATACATTCAAAAAAGAAAAAAATTATATTACATATTTTTATCAACGAGGCACATGATCACAACCGTTAGAAAACGATTCATTTTAGTTCGTTATTAAATGAATACAGTACACAATGTATACCTATCGCCGAGTAAATTTGGTTTCATGATTCGTAGTTAGTTAGATTCTTAGTTGCTCGAAGCTTAAAAATTGTATATTTTGCACTGGTTTGTTTCCTTTTAGAATATGATTCAGTCATTTGGAATCCTCGTCCATCGAGCGCAGTGGCACAATTACGCTGCAAACTGGGGCCCCAGTGTCCAGTGTCACTTTTAATGAAGGTGTTCTAATTTAGGTTTTTTTTTTAGTTTTCACCCTTATCTTTTCAAACAAAATTTTGGGTCCGTAAAAAGGTAAAAATATATAGAAATAGAAATAAAAACGTGATCATTTCACAATGATGTATTTCAATTTTCAGTATATGCATATGATTGACCAGAATCCACAACTTCGATACTTGTACAATACATTAATCTTTTATGGAATATTTTTACAAATCTAGAATTTCGACTAATTTTTTTTCAAAATAAGGTTTTCTATTATAAATAGCTGTATAATATAATATAACCAGCGTGTTTCGAAATTCTGGTTTTAGCTCACCATGGGAGGTTTTTTCGTGTAAACAACAATAACTGAGTTGGGAATATCTAATCATTTAATATAATATTTTACGTCGACCGTCAGTCAAAAAGTCAAAATTTATTTATTCTTTCAAATATAGGTAGGTGAGGTAGGTACCATAAAATATATTATTATAAGAACGCGAGTGAATAATATCAACACAGATATAATATATTATCTACGAAGAAATACGGTAAGGCGAGAAAATTGAATAGTGAGATTTCCCATTTTCCGCAAATATGATTGAGCTTAATACGAAAGCTTTTTTGAAACTTAGACATACAATTGTTGTGCTTATAATTTATAATATTATTGTTTAATTATGCGGACGAAAGTAAACTAATTAAGGCGGCTAGGAGAATAATATAATAATATCCATAAAATCGTATCTGTTTTTGATATCATTTCAATATATATTATTACTGCAGTAAATATGACATGCATGAATAGGTTAACTAGAAAATAAAAGCAACTCAACTTAGTTAAAATTCGGTTGCTTTTTTCTAAATAAAAATAAATACTATACATTTTTTAATGCTAACAAATAACTTACCTATAGTAACTATAATATAACTATAATAACTATAATAACTATAATAACTTACCTTAGAGTTTATGTATTTGTGAAGCAAATAATACATAAATAAAATAGTATAAATAATAAATGATATGTAAACATTGATTTCCGAAGTTTCTTTTCACATCACACTTGGGAATGTGTTGGAATAACATTGCATAGGTATAACTACTAATAGTAAAAAATGTTGATTTGGGGTGAAAATAGTTATTGTTTTTTTATCCCTCAAATTTTTTCGATTGCATATATTATAATGCGGTAAGTAAATACCTAACCTATTTGCTATCCACAAAATAAAGCCATAAGGATTCAAGTTCATCTTTTTTTTTTGCAAATCCAACGGCAGCCAATCATTTATGGACTTTCAAAAATGGTTTGATCACAGTACTAATAAAATATAAGTATTTTGAACGTCATACAACACAAAATGTTCAAACAATAAAATATACCTAAAAAGATAAAAAAATATAATACTATGAACAAATAATACAACAAATATATATTGTAACAATAAATATAATAAATATATAAATCACAACATCAAAAAACCAGAAGGTTGGTATTTTTAATAATAATAATGATGATACAATACATGCAATATAAACAATGCAAAATGATTGTTATGATAATTTGTGTAGGTACAAGTCAAAAATTATACATGAAAAAAAATGTATTCATCAAAAGGTATGATCGATATTGTTTGAATTATTCGTTACTACATATTGTTATTTAAATGTCATACATTTTAATATGCGAAAACCGGTGCGAAAAAAGAAAAAAAGTATGTGAAAGGCAATATGTTGCAAAATTATGTGTTTGCACGAGAGTGCGAATATATTCAAAAAATTTATAGTTAAAAAAAAAAGGTCCGAAAAAGGTGTAACAAAATAAGCATAAGGCAAATCAATGTAAGTATAATAATGTATAAATGTACCGATAAATGCGTTTTTTGTGCCCAAAACAAACAAAAAAATTTGTAATAGGTCAGACAAATTAAAAAAAAATACACGCATGAAAAATGCAGAAAAAAATGTATTTAGAATTGGATAACTTGTAAAGGGTCCAAAATTTTTTTAAAAATTCTAAGTTAATAATTATGATATAATAATTATTATTTATAAAAACTATGTATTTTTTTTTAATTGACTATAATTCGGGGACAGTTGTTGCTATTGGATTAATTTTATTATATTCGTCGGTAATTGCAATTGTTAATGCAAAATAAAATAATAAATTTTGATTTTTAAAATTTGTAATGGATCCAAAAAAGTTTTAAAAAAATTGTGAAAAAGACAAAAATTAATGTTTTTTTAAAATTGATTATTAGATCCAGCGACAGGGGCCATAGGCTTTATTATATTATATTCATCGGTAATTGCGATGATCAATTCGAAAAATAAAATAAATTTAGAATTTAAAAATTTGTGGTTATTCCGAAAGAAATTAAAAAAACTGTAAAAAAGACAAAATATATAATTATATATATTTTTTTAATTGTCTAATAGCTTCGGCGACAGTTGCCATTGGCTTTATTATATTATATTCGTCGGTCATTGCAATTATTAATGCAAAGAATAAAATAAATTTAGAATTTAAAAATTTGTAATAAAGATCCGAAAAAGTTAAAAACCTTGTAAAAAAGACAAAATATGTTTTTTCTTAAATTTGTTTATTAGCCTCGGCGACAGGGTCACTGGCTTTATTATATTACATTCATCGGTAATTGCAATGATAAATGCAAAAAATAAAATAAATTTAGAATTTAAAAATTTGTAATAAATTTCCGAAAAGTCAAAAAATAATTTATGAATAAAAAATTTTCAAAAAAAAAATTAATTTAGAATTTAAAAACTTGTAGTGTTTCAGGAAATTTTTTTAAAAAATGTGAAAAAGACAAAATATATGATTATATGTTTTTTTTTAATTGATTATTAGCTCCGGCATCAGGGGCCATAGGCTTTATTATATTATATTCATCGATGATTGAAAAAAATAAAATGAATTTAGAATTTAAAATTTGTAGTAGTTCCGAAAAAAATGTGTGAGAAAGACAAAATTATGTCTCCTTTAAAATTAATTTTTTGCTCCGGCAAATGGGTCACTGGCTTTATTATATTATATTCATCGGTAATTGCAATGATCAATTCAAAAAATAAAATAAATTAAGAATTTAAAAATTTGTGGTTGTTCCGAAAGAAATTAAAAAAACTGTAAAAAAGACAAAATATATAATTATATATATATTTTTAATTGTCTAATAGCTTCGGCGACAGTTGCCATTGGCTTTATTATATTATATTCGTCGGTCATTGCAATGGTTAACGCAAAGAATAAAATAAATTTAGAGTTTAAAAATTTGTAATAAAGGTCCAAAAAGTCAAAAAAAAAAATCCATGAATGAAAAATGTAAAAAAAAATTAATTTAGAATTTAAAAACTTGTAGTGTTTCAGGGAAATTTTTTAAAAAATGTGAAAAAGACAAAATATATGATTAGATGTTTTTTTTAAAATTGATTATTAGCTCCGGCAACTGGGGCCATAGGCTTTATTATATTATATTCATCGATGATTGGAAAAAATAAAATGAATTTAGAATTTAAAATGTGTAGTAGTTCCGAAAAAAATGTGTGAGAAAGACAAAATTATGTCTTCTTTAAAATTAATTTTTTGCTCCGGCAACAGGGGCCATTGGCTTCATTATATTATATTCATATAGATAGTTGCAATGATAAATGCAAAAAAAAAATATCGATATACCGTAAATTGAAACCTAGACTAATTAGTAGAAATATGTTAAATTAATTAAATTAAGTTTTTACGTCGTAACTTATTATAAGCCTATATACAATTAAAATTAAAATAGATTAATACTAATTATTTAAAATAAGTTGAAAATATAAAAATCTAAGATTACAATAGGTGTTAACGTAAATAATAAAAAAAATTCTAGGATGTATTATACTCAATTATGTTCAAACCTTTGGACGTCTTTAATTCGGCAGATTAGCCATGAGTTACAAATTGGCGTGAGTATAATATTTTTAGTGCGAATATTCCGTGTCCGCTAAGTAAAGTACGGACGACACGTGTATATGTAGTAAACCACGGGCAGAGGCCTATCTGACCGCCTCTGCTCCTACAGGTATTTGGCTTAGCGATTTCGACTATTGGGCCGAACCAGCCCTTAGTCGCTGTCTCCTGGTTTTTTCCTTTCTTCTTGGAGAAGTAATTTGTTTGTTCAGTCCATTTTCGTCTTTCTGTCCGCTTGGCCTACACCGACGACGCCAGCCTCGCGTCGTCTCCCAGTTTGATCTACCGGGACACCGGGGGTCAGTATCGGTTCCCCGGTGGGTGAGCTTGTCCGCGGCCGCTTATTCGTCCATCCCGAAGGTATGACTTATTTCGCGACTACCCTGAGAGTATAATATCCTCAGGGCGTTCCCCTATCCGCAACCTGGGGACGCGCCCGATGGCATGCTCATGCGCACGGGAAAGCATCCGTTATATTTTACTTATGTTGTAGTGCATTTTTTTTTTTAGATTTGGTTTGAAGAGATTTACTTATGTTGGAGAAATCACAAATGCTAAATTATTATAATAATGAAATTATATAATATAATATAAATATCTGTAACAACTACCGACTAAGTCAATACCGACGTACCACAGAACGGTAAGAATAGGTTAGTGATATATGTAATATTATCATAAACTAATCTAAATATTCTTAAAATATGCCATAGTGTACTTAAAAATAATTAAAATATAAACAAATAATAATAATATACGCATTGACAAAAAGTTTCAAATGAATCAGAATTATTTTTTTTTTTTACTGACATAGATACTTATGTAAGGGTGGAATAATGCCAACCATAAACAAATTATTACTTAAATAAATGGCTATTTATTGGAACGGTCTCTATCATCATGAAGATATACATTTTAGTTTAAGTTTATTTTTTTTAATTATAAATGATTTTGTTCAACATTTTTTACATTATTTAATCATTCTACTTTTCTTTTATGGATTAACCACGAATAAAAATGTATTATTAAAGAAAATAAATTGTATCATCTAGCTCTTAATTAATCTAATCTTGTTAAGAAATTTAAAATAATTAAGGGTATTACTTTTTAATTAAAACTGTCATATTATATTAATTAATTTTATTTCAAGTCATATTGAAAAAATAACAAATACAAGTCTTCTTATATCAAGGTTTTATTATGAGTCAGTACATTTTTTTTTAGTTTCAACCAAAAGTTTTTATAGCTCGACAATTAACTGAATAACAAGACAAGGATGTGCCTTTAATATTAATAAATCGTATAACTACAACTAATAATAATAATGAAATGGTTTTTTTGTTTGAATATCCAATTTTGTAAAAATTTGAACCTAAAAAGTTTGTACTTATTGGTACCTAACAACAATTTGTTTTTTGCGTAATTTCAACCGATTCTTAATTTTTATTTTAAACATTTATTTGAATTATTTAGCACTACTCTGTGATAAAAAAAATATATATACGTATAGTGGTTAAATTAAATTTGAAATCCACCTTATTGGTGCGTATCTAACCACAAGGATAGAAAAATTAGTATAATTAATAATTATCTACCTATACCTATACATCATAAAATATATAGTTTAATATTTTGTGGTCGAATATTGACGTCGAAGTTAATTATTTAAATTGTTCATGAGTAATATTATATTGTCTAAATACCAATTACGAAAAATTTAATACTTTAATTTTAACTATAGTCTATAACATTATGTATTTATTAATATTATTAAAAACTTAAACACTATACTACAAATCATTATTGTTACCAAATACCTAGGTACATATCTAATATTAGCATAAAACTACACTATACGGACTTACTACAATTTTTATTTTTTATGTCAATATCTAATTTAATTAATTACGTATATATTTGAAGTTTAAAGGCTTAAAAAAATAATTAGGTACCAGTGTGACATTTTTGATATTTTTATCTGTTATAGGAACTTAAAGTACTTTTTCAAATTTTCAAGCTTTTTAACCACGAATAGAACGATGAAAAAAAAACTAAAATAAATAAACTTAAAATATTTATAAGCATACGCCTAGCTCAAAGAAGATCCAAAATACTTTTAAACCTATACATTGTCTATAGAAAAAGCCATGAAAAATAGTTGATGAAAAATTCAAGTCTCTACAATTAATATTTTTTACATTTTTATTTGATGTAAAAGCTAAAAAATTATATTTAAAAAACTTCCTACCTTGTAAAACCAATACATAATTCATGGCTACTTAAAGAATCCAATTTATTTATGTGAATTATGAGATAACTTTACCGCCGACCGTAAGAAGTGTTGAAGAAAGCACAGTCATGATATCCGTATAGTGGTAGCTCGTCGTCGGTCCACATTAACAGTAGGTACATTAGTACCTGTATACGGTTCTCGTTCGTTATTTTCAGACTCGAATGAATTTTAACTATTTTAAAATTGTGTTTTATAGAAATAATTTATTACCATTACATACATTATTGAACTGTTAATTATAATATTTTTATAAAGTGAAACTAAAATAACTTTTTTTATACTAGAAAATAATTCGTACGAAATAAAAACAATATTGAAGACGAAAATTCGTAATCGAAGAAACTTAGAAACGTATAAACATATATATTGTATAGAATATCTCCTGGGCAACGAAAAATACGCATATTATGGAGCTTTGTAGCCGATCCATTTTAATTCCGAAAAGAATATTCAATATAATGTGACATATTATAATACATTGTATTATGTTATGTACCAATACGCGTCTTCGTAGAACATGTTTTGTTCGATTTCTACATTTTTTAGTTTTTAATTTTAACAATACGATTACTGGTCTAAATACTTAATTATTGGTAAACATATATTTACTATTTAAACAACTATTTAAATAATTTTTTGAATTCTATTTTTAATAAATTGTGCTACTTTAGTGGTAATAAAAATACGTTGTGGTCATCAGGAGGATCTAAATTTTAAATTCTGAATTTCATTTAATACTGCCTACAAACATTGGAGACGAAGTAAGTCTTTTCAACTGATCTAAATTCAATGATCAAATGATTTCCTAAGAACAGCAACCGATCTATAAATAAAGTTATATATATTATAATAATTAATAACTTATTGCTCATTCCACAGTATAAATATCAGTATCTACTTTGAGTGCAAAGTTAATAATTTAACATAAAATAATACATTTTTTCATTTAAGTCAGTATAGTACATTATAGTATACCTTACAAAACAATAAGTAATTTACTCAGAAAAATAAAGAAACAAAATTCATTTATAAAACTAGCTTATACAGTGGATCTTTCATGAGATTGAAACAAAAAAAATGATAAATCTATAAAGCATATTAACTATCAATTTTGGTTAAAACATATACTTTGCTATCACTGAGCAACACTTTTGAATGCTATAAAAAACATGTGGTATAAATATTATTTTCTCTTCTCCTATAAAACAAAAATTAGAATCATAATGTCTATACCCTGTTTCAAAAGACAACATACCAGGTGGCCACGGGCAAAACCGGTTTTCTTATGTAAATCTGGTATATTCTCTTTTGAAACAGTGTGTATGTTCATTAACAATTATTCACTGTGTATGGTATATATATTAATGACCACCATTCAAATTTAATAAAAAGTATTTAAATCCTACTAAGGAATTCCTAAACCTTGGGAATATATAATTAACCCTATATAATTCTCAAACTTTAGGACAGAAAGGATAGGTTGCAGGTAGCTGGAAACCCGCAGGCCACCATGAGCATGTGTAGCACAATACGGATTGGCGATGAATAATTATAATTATTGTTAATTACTCCACTAAAAAGCAATATTTTTGAAAATCCTTTCTTAATGCACAGTTAAAAAAATGAGAAGAACTTCTATACCAAATTTCAAGTTCATACGTTGCATAGTTTTTGAGTAACAATGATCAGTGACTAAGTGGTATTTGGATTTTATATGTATAAATAATTACTTATTTTATTTACTATTAATGGTTTTCAATTGTTTGTCAAAGTTTAGATATTGGAAATTTCAGATGCAGAATAGACATTTTCAAGAGATGTTTAACTGAATTAAAATAACAAATTGAATTTATTGATCATAATATTTATGATTACCACATTTCCATCAATGAATTAAAAAATAATTTGTTTTTAATTTTGGTAATGTTTTACATTTTTAGTCACATCCGGCTAAAACAACCTACCCTTCATAATAATAGTTACCTAAATAAATATGATATTTTAATTGTAAAAATTAAGACACTACTCACATTTTTTAATTATTCTGGTAATAGTTCTTGAATACTGTTCAAATTACAAAAAAACACCTTCAATTTTTGGTTTATCAATAGCAGATCTTGATACAACCCATTCAAAAACTATTGTTGGAATTTAACCTTTTTAAATAAAATTAATCATAAGAATTTACTTATTTGATGGATTTTGCAATGTGATTGCAAACTGGGTGAATGCTGTTGACAGCAAGCAGAGGTCTTGAATATCGTCAGGTGTTGCAGGAAACAACTTTGCCTCACATAATGCATTCGCTCAGAACCTTGGAAGTTGTAATCTTGGACAGCATTTGGAAAACTATGGAGTTAACCAGTGTTATAATTAAACATAAATGTTAAAAGATTATTATACTTTTACAATTTAAGATAAAACGATTCACAATAATAAGTAGGCATTTATTTCATTTATGAAATGGTAAAAAGAATATGCATTAATTAACAATTTCTTCCAAGTATATTCCTCTTGAGGTGTATGAAGATACTGTTTTGCGTAATTCTATTTTGTAAAAATTGAGGTTTACCTAAGTAATGGAACATCCATGTTGAATGGCCTCATTTTATGATTGTGCGGCTAACACAAAGTCAACCTCTCATCATTTTGATCAGAGGATATTTGAGCAGTTGCCAGACACAAATGTTGAGATTTTTTTCTATTAGATACCAAATAACTGTAGGAGTCAGACACAACATTTATTTATTTTTTGTACTTGTTTAAATCTTTCTTTGTACTTACATTTAATTTTTAATATTTTTATTCTTATAATAAAAGAAGCTTGATTATCCCTTATGAATTCTGTAGTCCACCAAAAGGCAAAAACTATGTATAAGTTTGAGGTCTTTCCAAATTAAGGACTTCATATGGAAGCTTCTGAATTTCTGTTACATTACCTATAATTATAATACTTATTTATTTAATGATAAAATCTAAGAACATTAAGTAACATGTGCACATAAACAAATGAGACTTTTCAATTGGTCTAAAGCATCTATAAAAAAACATAATTGGGAACAATTATTGAAGACCTATTTAGTGAGTTGATAAATACATGTAAATCTGAACTATGCGCATAATAAATATTATTAATATTTAATTGAATCGCTAATTTTATTTATAAGTGGAGTACACACCATTATCGTTGTTTTCTATATCAGCCAATGTATATATTTGTGATTGTGATTAATAATACCTAAATCAACATAACATATAATTTTATATTCATAATTTTTAAATCATTTATTATAAGTATATACGTTAATAGCTTAAAATATGTATATTATACATAAGTATAAATACATAATACCAAACTCTTGAAACAAAATATGATAGCCATGGTCATGATTTACAATATCTAAGCCAACTTAGATCTAAAAGTATATAAAGTATGTTATTATTATTATGTTTGAATATTTAATTTACAGGAGCAAACTGATGGTAAGAACTAAGAAGGGTGAAAGGAAAGAATTGGAAATTAAGTTTGCTAAACTTAAATGAGATTTTCTTATGAATGAGTGTTAACTATTATTTTTAAAGAACTTGAATATTATTCATATAATCATATATTCAATCATCATGTTTCTTAAGCTTTTGTTATATTTAATAAATACATGTCATAAAGTATGTGGTAAAAAATTAATGTTTAGAAAATGTCTGTCTTATAATCATACAATTTTTTCAAATTTATATCAAATACAATGAATTATTACAAAAAAAAAATAATATATTAGTTACCTTTATTTGTAGGGACTTCCATTGTTTTAAACCTAATCCACAAATTAAAATTTATACTTATTAATATTATGTTTATTTGAAGTTTTGAATCATGACTAAATAAATTGGTAATCATAGATTTTTGATACATACCCTGGCCTCCATTTCACCATAGAAAGTGGCGGGAGTCTTCCGCCTTTTTTCATTGGCTGCTGCACTGGTGGTATTCTATTGGTAGTAGCGACAATTGTCTAGTATAATATTATTAATACTATCTTAAATCGTAAATTTGCATTTTGAAGTTTTAATATTAAAATAACGTTCAAATGTTCAATATTTTAGATACCTATTTTAAATAATAATAAGTTATATAAGGTATTCATATCATTATTTAGTTTAGTATACTTTCAAGTTCTGTGTGGGTTGAATATTGTAAGTAAATAGTATGTGAGTTATTGTTTATAACTTTATAACAATATTAATTTAAAATTTTTTTGTTTTTCCAGTGGTTCTCTTGTTCAGATCATTCAGTCTGATGAATGGCCATATTCTAACAAGGCATTCAATAGCATCTTTTGTAATACATAAATCTTCAATGTGAGGAATCAATAAGTTGGTCATATTTTTAATTATATTATATATATTATTTAAATATTATATTCATAATATATTCATATTGATAGCAATATAGTAGTCACTAGTGGGGCTCGAGTTTTTTAAATTTATTTCATTTTTTAATTATATTATAATATTATTGAGTAAAAATGACACTCATTTAGCTATAAGGGTCAAAGTACACAATTCTTTTAAACTTATTTAATGAATAATAAGTATGCATACTTCATAAATGGTCAGTAGGTCAAAACATTCTTTTAGGACTAAGACTTGACTACACCGGAACTCGATTCTACATGGTCCATTTCATTATCACATTCATTGAGATCACCCATCTCAAGTAGATTTGAGTTCAACATTAAACTGGTTAAACATTCACTTTCTTACAACAAGCTCTTTACCATATCTCCTTGAAAATTTGTATTATCAGAATAAACAAAATCTGAGTGTTTTTCCAGAATGAACCACCTTAAATTAAATCATTATTAGTAAACATTATAAGATTTTTCACAATAGTACAATATTCTATACAAGTACAGTTTATTAGGTAATTTTACAGATCAAAACTGCCCTTGCCTGTCAAGAGCCGTTATATTATTACTAGAAGAACCGACCATGTTTTTTAAAAAACTGAATAAGTCCCAATCACATCTTGATTCAGTATTTTAGTAGTAATATATTGCAAAAAATATTTGCTTTTCAAATATTCTAGTAAGTTCTTCAATAACTTATTTTATACTAGTATACCTGCATAATAAATACAATTCATAGTATTACAAACTAATTTTTTAAAACAGAAAATTTCATGTATTGGCGTTTTTTGAGAAGGGAGTAGTTTTTTTCTATTTACTTGCATTTCCTGAATGAGGCTGGTCATTGTATTCAATAATTCCTGTTGATTGACCCTATCGAGTCCAAAACTTGGAACACCTCTATCAACTGCAGGTTGTGTAGAACAGATCAAGCCATTTATTAGATGGCAAAATCAATTTTGAAGCCTTTTTCAAATAAAATAAAATTTGTTAGTTATATAAATTAGATAATAAATATTTTTAAAATACTTGCATCTTTCCAGTTCAATGAATCAATATAGTTGTTACTTGTTTCCCAAAAAAAGCAAGGGCTTTAGAACCTTTATCATAAAACACATTAGCTGGTAGCTTGATGTTCATCCTTCTAGTTAATTGAACTTCAATATGATGTTCAGATATAATCATGATGATATGTTCAACTTATAATCTGATCTCCCTGAATAAATTGCTATAAGTTTTTGAAAATTAATTTACCAACATAGTTTTCATAAGGGACTACGGACCCAATAAAAAAAAAAGGATTATATTAATTGTTCCTATTGTATCAGTAGCTAGATAAACAAATTTTCATGCAAATGAGTAATGACTACTGGGCACTTGCCAATTTTAAGAGGTTTGAGATGTCTGCAAAAACATGAATAATATGACCAGAATAGGTGAATTTCAGTGTCACCACATTAAAGACATTTAACCTCGACAACACCAGAATAGGTGAAATCCAGTGTTGCCATTCCGTCCCGGTAATCGGTAACCGGGATGGGGGCAGTTGGGTCCCCGAGATAACAGCCGTTATCATCAGCAGTTTTTATCAGATAATTTTCATGGAATAAACGCTTAAATAGGGGACCAACGAAAATGTAGAAGTACCAACTTAGAAATACTAACATTCCCATCCATTTCAGTTTTTGTCCCAAAATTCCATAGCCTCGGATGCTCGGACCACGATTTAAGATATTATACTTATAATTTATCTATGAGGCATTACTAAATAAATATTAACTAAATAAATACTAATTAAATTTCTAGAGAGAGAAGAAACCAGTGTCCCGACCGAATCGCGTTCGAATCCGCGCATCCCCCACTTAGTTGACATATCGTCGTTGCACGATCTCAATCGTTCACGTTCGGTAACGTTGTATAGTATCATGGCTAAATATATTAATATAAATAAATAAAATAAAAATAAATAAAAATACTATATTTAGCCATGGTATAGTAATATAGTATGTATCATAACGTATACTCGCTATAGTGTGTCACTACGTCTGTGTCATTAAGAGGACGCCACACCACCGAAAACAACGTACAAAAACATGCCAATTTTGTTGGAATAATACGGCTTACAGAATTGTTTTAGAGCAAAATACCTTAATTAAAAGTTGTAGAGGGCAGTTATATCGGGTGACGTATAAGACTCGATTTTTGATATTTTAATTTTTTATACCAATTATTCACAAGTAAAAAAGTGAAAAAAAACAGAAAACGCAAAACGATTTTATC
>NW_019100594.1:35878-39787 GCF_001856785.1 Myzus persicae | reverse complement strand
CAGGGAAATGATTTGCAAATTCTGAAAACCAATTTGCAAATATTTGCAAATTATTTGCAAAATGAGTACATAATTTTCAAAAAAATCGGTCATGGTGGGGGGGCCAACTTCACGCACGTGTTGGAAAGGGTGGTGCTATTTATTGTGGATGTGGTTTGATTAGGAAATGATATATTATAATTAGGGACGGAAAAACTAGAAGTATTGGGGGGGATAGTGGAGTGTGTTGGAATAGGATGGGAGACAGTAGTGGAAGTTAAGATACTATTAAAGGAAACTTGAGGCATTGATTGAGAACAGGTGGGGACGATTGGGGGGCAATGAGAGGGACGGAATATTGAACTTTATTTTCCAAAGCAGCTAGCCTAGCACTTTGACCTTCGACAAGGCTGATCCTATCTCCGAGGGCTCTGACGGTGTCACTTAGTGCGCGTTGGGAATTAGTTGTACACTTTTGGGATTCCTGGGTCCGCTGTTGTTGTTGGGAATTTTCGTTTTGTATAGCAATGAGGTCTTGATTAATGGAGGATTGGAACTTTGAGAACTTAGCGTTGACTTCGGCGTCATTATCATCGATTCGAACACACAGTTCATCAAGGCGTGCGTCGAGTTCGGCGAACTTCCGGGAAACATTGTCTAGTTGAGTGTTGAACGTATCAGACATGTTGGCTACTAATTGAGCTAGCGACTCTAGAGAGAGGGGGGAGTTTTCTATAAGGGATTGATTGGGCTCTTCATTAACGGACATGGTGAGATCAAAATCAGTGGCAGGAAGTATGGGGGAGGGGTAATAATTGGAGGGATTGAACCTATCAGGCTGTTTGGTCCGGCGTTGACCAGCACTATGCATGGAGCAGTCACGAAGAAACACCAGAGTGTTTCAGTATTGGGGACGTTGGTTTAAGAAACCGGCTAACTTAGTGGGCAGGGCACAAAAAAAAAATATTTATAATAATTAAAGTAATAGAATAGGGAAATGTTTTAAAATATTTTATAATGATAATTTTTTTTAAAGTTGTTTAATAGTTAACAGAATCTTTTAAGAGATTGGATTAATAAAATAATATAATGATAAATAAGATATCAAGAGACCAAAGTAAAGGTGACTTAATAAAACAATAATAAATTTTTAAATAATATTAATTTAAATAGTGTAATAGTAATAGGGGAAAATATTGGAAAACATTAAATAGTTATATTAAAGTAATTATAAAATGAAAAATTGTTGCTAAACAATAAAGTGGAGAACTGGTCCAAGTATTAAAATAATACTATACAATAAACCTCCTTATGCGTAGCACCAATTCATAAACAAAATAAGAATAGAGTAGTAATAATAATAAGTGATAATTAATTTAAATGTGATCACAGTAATAGTGAAATAAGAAAAGTACTAATAAGAAAATATTTAATTAGTGGTGCACTAAGCGTACAAGAATAAGTAATTTAATGATAATAATAAAAATGTAATATAGATGGTTCTACTACAAGGTAAATAATATAGGGGAAAATCAATTTTAATTTAATAAAATAATAATAATTTATAAGTTAATGATTTAATCAAAAAAGTAACAAGGGGATTTGATTTCAATATAATAAGACTAAACGTCTTGAGACAGGTAATAATAATGAAATTAATGTGAATATAATAACTTTAAGACAGTCAAAAAGAAATAGATTTAATTTATAATTTATAATATATAGTAATGGGGCCTTAAGCAGGACCGAGCTACCTAGCCTTTAAACTACCTAGCAGCATGTCAGTCGTTTTACACAATAAGAAGAGAATAGTATTAGTAATAGTGAACACTACAGGGGAAAATTTTAACTGATCATAATAGGGAAGCACTTTAATAATTTATAGGGAAACATCTTAATATTTTTTTTCTAAGGGAACAGTTTTAATATTTAATTTATATAGTGAAAACAACATAATAATTTTTGGTAGGGAAATAACTTAATGATTTTTTGATAAAATAAACAATTTAATAGAGATGAAACAATTTAATATTTTTGATAATTTAATTTTAATGAGCTTTTTGCAAGAGAAAAGAAATAGTTAGATTTTTTTTTTGTGTATTAATATTTAATTTATTATTTTAATAGAGAATATGACAATTTAATTTATAATAAGTTTTCAATAATGGATTTTTGTGTGCCTGCCAAGGGAAATATATTTTAATTTAATTTATAATAATGATGTGGTTTCACGCATGACAACCAACAGATTTAAGTTAATATAATTTTGACCATGAGGTCTTGACAAAATATAGGTAATAATAATATAAAATTGACCATGTGGTCTGGGGGAAAAAACAGAAGTTATCGCGCGTTCCTACAGAAGTGAGCCCAGCAGTGTTATGCATGGGAGGGAAAAAACGGGTCTTAGGGAGCATAATCAAGGGGGGAACAATAGGGGAAAATATAAAAGACATACCAAGGGGAGAAGACGGGTCGCATGCAGTGTCCGGTTCCTAGTCGCCGCAGCTGTCAGGCCAAATCCGCCACTTGCCATACGCCTCTGCCGCATCCGGGACCAGCACACACCAGCAGGAACAATTTCTGTAAAAGGCATGTGGATAACAATTGTGTATGGGGGGAAACATAATAAAAATGATAATAATTTAATTTACCTTGGCAGGGCATCATTCTGCCATATTTATTTATTACAATATATTTTTTTTTGTTACCAAAGGTAAAGTGAAAATTTTAATTTTACTTTTCTCTTGCACAAGAGAAATATAGAGAGAAAAAAGTTAGTTTTAATTAAAAACGTGGGTTTGGGGAAAGGTTGCTAAGAGGGACATGAGAGATTGATTTAAGATGTTTAATTATTACAAGGGGACTTTTAGATTTTAAGATTGAGATAGATGAAAATTGCAATGTGCTTGCCATACATTAATTGTTAATTATTAAGTTATTAAGAGAGAGAATTTGAATTTTAAGAGAGTTTATAGAGAGAAGAAAGAAAAAAAAAAAAATATATTATTAGTTACAATGGGGGATTTTTAGGACATGTGTCCTGTCACGGTCGCCATATGAGAGAATACGGAGCTTTTTTAGGGCTCCGTAAACCACCCACGACAAAAGCGGAACACTTTTGTCGCGACCTGTGAGCCGCACCGCGTGATGACCCGAGGGCCAAGTCGGTGGAACTCACAGGCTTTGAACACGCAACGGCAAGTGAATGCCGAGGATTTATTTAAAGGGGAAAATAGTATTAAATAATAAGATATGTATTAAGGTAATCACGTGGGTATATTAAATGGGCATATAAGGATAATTGAAATTTAACATTATAAAGATTAATGATAATATGACATTTTTACAAGAATATAAGTTTGGCGCATGGCAAATGCACAGTAATGTTAACAATTTGGATTATATGGGCAGAGAGCCAGAACATGGCGATTATTAAAATAGAATAAACTTACGTTGTCGCATGCTTTCCCGGCCCGCAGGAGGCGCCACACCATATCACTCATGGTGTGCAGTGTTGGGAATTATCTAAATAAAATTATCTAGATAAATTATCTAGATAAGATTTTTTGAAATAAATTATCTTTTAAAGTATCTAGATAATTATGTTACGATTTATCTAATGTTTAGCTTAGATAAAAAATAGGCTTATCTAGATAAATTTATCTAGATAAATATTATAGAGCCCCTACAAAATTATAAAACCGATGATATTAAAATTCTAATATAATATAAATTATTTATAAAATTAGATAAATATATTTCTTGTTATTATTGCCAACGACGGTATTACGAGAACCTGCATGCGGGCATGCACTATACATCGTTCTCTACTAGCCATAAATCATAATATCATAATGAGCATATTAAAATTAATTAGGTATAGGTTTATTTCCCCATCCAGTCTAAAAATAAATTAAAATTAACTTC
>NW_019100594.1:0-33606 GCF_001856785.1 Myzus persicae | reverse complement strand
CACTGATGGTGTGTCCTCGCAGGGTTACCGGGAAAGCGTGCTAGGCTTATGAAGCCGAAAACAAAAGGGGAAACGAGATTTGTGTAGGGACCCGCGCCTTGCGACGCTTCCCTGGCGCACAGACTACACGGAACATGGATTCTGCGTAGCCTGTGGCCTACGTGCTGGTAAAGGTGGGACAGGGGAAATGAAAACATATTACGACATTTTACGTGACTGGCGACTGCATGGTTGTTGTGGCAGGTGCGGCTGGCCGCCACCCGGGCCCTCGTGGCCGACTTTAGCCCATCATGATAGTCGACGGTAGGTGTCGCAAAATGTTGACGGCAGTTGAATATTCCGGAAGTCGGTCGTGGGTTTGATCAGCTTGGCTGTCGCGTGGTTCGTAAGTTGATCGTCGAACAGACGAGCGTGTGATGTCGAACAGACAAGTGGAGAGTCGTGAGGAGACAGTACCGGTCAGGTCCAGCGTAGTCGAAAAAGTGATTTTGTGAATACGGAGACCCGGCGACGGCGGTGACTTGTTGCCGGCGGCGGAGCTTTCCGTTGTTGGTGGGGCAGGTCAGTATCGTAAATTAGAGGGAATTGTTACAATATTTTGGGTGTACAGTATAATTGCCTGCGGGCCGTACCGGCGGACGCGACGAAAGCGCTGGAGGCGACGGACGGCGGACAACCGCGGCACGTCGGTGACGAACACTGCATGGTGAAGGGGGGAACGGGGAACATTGATTGCATAACACTGCGGTCATTTCTGCATTAGCGCGCGATAAACATAATAATATATAAATAAGGTACGCTCATTAGTGGCAATATGGGTACAGGTATGTTTGTAATTATAATAATATTGAGGCAAAAAATGCTGTGACGTTACAAACTAATGCCTAATATTAATCGATTTTTTTTTTTTTAAATTTTTTTTTAACTTACTGCCTATATTCTTAAGCACTTAGTAACTAACTGACATACTATATGGAATATATTATATTAATTTGGTATTTCGACTGCTGGGTGGGGAGTATGCCTTGTGAAACTACTGAACACTCAGTATAATATGGCTCACAGTATATATAATAAAAAAAAAAAAAAAATGCAACATTTACCATAGAATCCGAGACATGACGTTGACTCACGGGATCCTTGTATATTGGGATCACCAGTCGCTGCTTCACACGTCACCAGCATCCACACATCGTACACACACACACACAACAGTACAGTACCTCAAGAGACATCTTAAATCGGTCTCAAATTATACATATTATAATATTTGAACAAGTTAATTATTAAAAGTGACTTATGACATTACACAATTTCATAATGTCATAAATACAGAATTACACAAAACAGTTTTTTTTTTTTTAACTTACAAATTTACTATTTATAGATTATAGAACCACTCGGGTCCTGTCACGGTCGCCATTTTGTAAGGTTACCCTTACGGTCGGACACAAAAAGGGTACCGACCACCACGGATCCGAGACTGGTTGGGTCGGAGAAACGTGGATTTTTTAATTACAGAACTAAACTTTTGTTACATGCAAATTATAAAATATATATTTTTTTTACTGGTACATATTTCTTATGAAACATCCTGATAGGATACATATAATGAATTATTACCCGGCACCTATACTGTCACCACCTTAGCGTGGTCGCAGCCGTTGTCGTCTATTGTTGTTGTTATCATATGGAATTGTTCTGTCCGTCCATCCTCGTGCGTCCAGGTGAAGGTCCTGGCCGATCCAAATGCCCTACTCCATAGCCGGGGACATTGCACACTGGTCGAGAACGGTGTGGCGCAAATGACCGCGGTCAGGGAGCTAAACGGCGACTGACCGATCTGCAATGCCAAGGTGACGGCCTTTTAGGCGCATATTTATATAATCAGACATACGGCTGTACATTATTATCTTTTGTTGTATGTGTGTGCGGTCGGGTCTGGTAATGCACTATCTCTCTGGAGCTTGAACTTTGCATAATTGTAACATAATATATATATATACATATGACCCATTAACGTATACCGGATTCAGGTAGTATCACGGGGATAATTTCGTCACGTTACAAACTAGCTATTACATTCATTAATTCTAAAAAATTCCCTCTATTTAAACTATCCTCAGTTTCAATATTACCCCGAAATGCACTACCTTGTATAGCAAGCATTCTTAGAGAAATAATTATAGCTTCCAAATATTTCCTATTTTCAACAACTATTTGAGCATGATGATCACCTAATTGAGATAATACTGATGTTTTGTTAGTTTTATTTTTTTTATAATCGATCCAAGTAACAACACAACATTTTGTTTATGGTCTTCAGAATTATCATGCTTGTATAATCCTTTATTATTTGATAGTGCATTTTTCCAATTTTTATACCCAGTGCTTTTAAAAATATTATCACAATCAGTTTCTAGTTTAAATGAAAAAAATCTTCATGGTAAACAATATACTGCATCTTCTAATTTACTATATTCCAACCATTTAAACTGGTCAAACCAACCTACTTGAAAACCTCTTACTCGGCTAGAATGTCCAGTTCCATAAATGGTCTTTGGGTAATATTTTAGTTTTGGCTGGGTTGGTCCTCCATCTATAGTCTGTGAAATATCTTTGGGACCAAAGCCTGTATGAACATTGAGTGGCGTAACTACATGTGTAGGAGTTATTATTGAATTTGCCTCAAACACATTTTGATTATCTGTAGATTCATCACTGGAACTGTTACTAAAATCAAAATGGAATATTTATGATTAGGTTGGTGTATGAAAAATATACACATATTTTTTTAAACTAGATATTAAATTTAATTATATAGGTACCTGTTTAAACTACCAACATTTGCTTCTTCACTATCTTCACTAATGAGTTCACCAAAGTCACTAAATTTAAAAAAATAATATAAAACAAATAAATTATATACTCTAATTTATTATTCCAAAATAATAATTGAAATTAAAATCTCTTACTTGCTTTTTTGTGACAAAATTGGATCAGAATCATTAGTTTGTTTTTTATTTATTACTGATGCAAAAAAGTCATTTATTTTTCGTTTGGACATTATTAAGTTAAAAATTATACAACGTTTAAGATGATATCCTTTACGAGTACGTAAGTATAATGATAATCTTTGTTGTTTAACTACGCGTCTTTTAAATTGTATTATTATTGGGTTTTTCCCGTTTTTCATATTCGACATGGTATAGATAACATTAAACCGATTAAACTGTATTATGCACTGAAAAATTGTAAAATGTAAACGTAAAACGTAGTCAAAAATAATAATACTTATTGTCAATAAAGTATTAAATCGGCGACAAATGACATTATGTCACAGATAGGCACGGCTCGCGGATATAATATTATATAGCCGTGCAGACGGGTTTCATACGGTTGTAATATATAAATAATATGCTTTATAATTCATAATTTGTAATTTATATTATAATAAACGTATGGGGTGAAAAGGCTAGGTGAAGACATATTCTGGTGTAAAAATAAAAAAAGATGAACGCAATTAAAATACTACGCATTAAAACTATTATTCGGTATTTTAAAACGAACAAATCATCATATAATCGTGAAAACAACAGGAAGCCATTAAAATTCCCAGACAGACGCTCTTTAAAAAATATATCCATATCTGGGCATAAATGAAATTAATCGCTGATAAGATATCAAACAACAACAACACGTTATGACTCACTCAAAAGCCTATCAAATCATATTAATTACCTTTTCTGGTAAACACCTTCGGTTCCCGCATAAACGATCGAGCAACAACATGTTATTGCGTAATCAATGTTCCACATGCTCACTCAAAGGCCCGCCAAATCATATCAATTATCGTTTCCGGTAAACAACTTCGGTGTTTGTCTGAACGATATTAAGCAACAATAAGATATCGAGCAACAACATGCTATTGCATAATCAACATTCCACATGCTCACTCAAAGGCCCGCCAAATCATATCGAGTAAATATTCAATTTAATGTTAATCTTCGTACAGACAAGAATACACTACACAATCCCAAGCAAAGTAGTACATCACACTACAGCGCGTTATGACCCAATCAAAGGCCTATCAAATCATATCAATTACTGTTCACGGTGAACGCCTTCAGTCTCCGTATGGACAGAATTAATCAATAACAAGATATCGAGCAACAACACGTAGTGACGTCACCAACATTGCACGTGCTCACTCAAAGGACCCTCGAATAATACCAAATACGTGTTCAATCCAATAGTAGTTAATGCACAGGCAGAAACACACAACAAAATACAGAGCAACAATACAATATCATGTCAAAGGCCAAGTGGCTAAGCATTGTATAATGAACATATGTACCCCAATAAGGTATATAACATATAACTTCATCAAAAGGCAACTTACAAGAATCTACGCACATGCACGGAAGACATAATGACAGTCATTTCAATTCTACATCAATAAAGGCACGTACTCCACATGCACACAATATTACAACGCCCGTTCATAATATCATTGCTAAAAAATGTCACGTAAGAAGGAAAATGACAACACCATAGGGGTACATGTCATGGCTATACACACCTTTGCAAATAAAGTAACAAATGCAAAGACCAACGACAATATCCAATGGCAAAGGCATTTGAACTCCGAATTCACGTGGCAAACGCAACCAGTCTATGGCAACGCGACGACTATTGAGTGGGGATAAAACAATCGCCTCTCTATATAAGCGCTACGCACAAACAATAGCCGCGCAGTGCATCATCACAATCAACAAGGCACACCACGTCCACGCAGCTCGTCTCAAGAAAACGTGATTTTCGTTTTGATTTAATTTCTTTCTTTCTTTTGATGAAGTCAATTAAATTATTGCGTTTATTCTAACACCGGATATGAATTCATATTAGTTTATTTTCCCCATTATTTCGCCATTAAAAAACTTGTTTAAATTTATTGCACTGCCTTAGAGATCTTTAATTAAAATCGTCCTATAATTCTTCCCAAATTAAAAGGGTAGGGACTCAGATGAAATATTCCCAATAAATCGATCCATTTAGTCACTATTATAGGTACCCGACCAATACTAGGCGCCGCTTGATATCTCATTGTTCATAACGAACTCTGGGCTATCAAAGTGTATTTGCAGTTTTTACGTTTTCGACTATAGGAGTCTGGAACTGGTGGAACTACGCCACAAGTGATTCCTTGTCTCTTAAGAAAACCGAACCTCAAATATATAGGCAAAATCAAGGTCCAAACTCAAAACACTGCATCGACCATAGTAGACGAATAAATTACTATAAAGGTGTCCTAACACCAACATGAGCACAGAGTGCAAATAATAAAAGAAAATAATCATAGTGACTAATTATATTCCTTAATTCTGATCCATTCACTGCATTAAAGTTTTCTAAGCGTAATTAAAGTAAGAAAAATAGACGTGGCTATATTCCAACATAAAGGCTAAGAGTAAACGCACTGTATTTAGAGAAAAGAACATAGTATCGTAAAAGTCGTAGAGTAATAGTAACGCGCATCAACCCACACCTACCAGAGACGTTACTACCACCACAACAAGGATCCACATCAATATAAGGTAAGTGGATTTAATATTTCAAATTATAACATCGGCAAATAAACTGAAAGGTAATCTAATAATAATATTAAGTAGTACTATAATAATTATCTGAATTGAAATTTATGGGCCATTGAGCCGGGTACGCTCCTATTCTTTCACCACTTAGCCCTGGTTGTCCCTGCTTTTTTCAATTTGTTAATTATTATTTTACTACACGGTCTTATAATAATAATAATTTATAACCACAATTATTCGATATTTTGATTTATAATCTGTTCTTTTAAATAATTTTTTTTCTTTTGTGGTTAGGGGGGCCAAGGGGTGGCCAAGACAAATTTAGAGGGGGCCGTGTGAGGAGTTATTCCCTACTGAAAGTTGGGAAACTTATTTTATTCCATATTGCAAAGTAGGGAATACAATTAGCCCAAATAGAGGCAAACTTTATGACAAATATTGTAATTTGAAAAAAGAAATTAAAGGAATTACTCAAGATAAAAGACAAAGCCATTCCGAGACTGTTGAAAATAATACTAATTTAAATGAAAAAGGTATTTTAAGTTCTTGAACATAACTGGGCATAATATTAATATTTTATGTAATTTATATTATCGATTTTGAAGATTCTATAAGCTGATTGAAAAATAATATTCAACCAGAAAGTACATTAAATCAACTCTGGAAAGAAACATCAAAATTTAGGTTAAACCAGTCCTTAAATAACATAAAACTTTTTCCAGGCTTGACTAAATCCACTGGTTATTTACTGGCAAGTGTTTAAATTTTCCAAAACGATTTAAATTAATTTTATCATCTTGGTTTCTTATTTATTTTAGATTGAAATTGATTTTATTCAGTTGTTTCCTACCAAAGAAATGGGATCGCTCAATAAATTTGATTGTTATAAAAAACATTTAAAAAATTATCTGAAAATTAAAAAACCTTATTTAGGCTCTCATGAGGAAAGCTTGTTGGAAAAACTTTTCACGCCGGTTAAACTAGGCTAGTTATTAATAATAATAGTATTAGCGATTGTAGATGTTTAGCTTGTAATATTATATTTATCTTATTTGATTTAACTTTGTTTAGGTGATGATGATATAGCTGCATTTAAAATTTTGCCACTTTTATTTCAACCTGTGAGCTCTGTAGTAACAAAAAAAAATGGTTTACTGTCAACACGCGTTACTCACAAGCCTTCTAAACTAGAGCAGGAAGCTGCATTTATTGTTAACATAATTGTTAGTATAAATATTAATTTTGTTTATTCAGTATTAATGAAAAAAACTATAGAATTTACCATGACTATTATTTTTTAGAATGCCAATGAACTGAAATCAGTAAACTCAGCAAAAATCGAAAGAGCCTTTTCACTTGGCTTGACTATGCAGCCATATGTGGTTATTGTTGGTTCTCTACTACAGTAGAAATTGAATACTACGCTGTTATTGATGATACATATTACAAACTTGAAAAAGTCGTAAAAGCTTTTGATGTGTGCTTTAAGAGTTTCCACACATTGAATTTGGAGTACCCTGTGGAAGCTAAACAAGTCTGGACATTCTTTCAAATATATTTTTATGAGATTCAATCTGCAAACAAATCTGACAAGTAATTTGTATCTGTCAAAAGTTTACTCAAAGATATAAATAATTGGTAATTGTATGTAAGTTTTCATCACACATATTTAAAAAAAAAAAATAAATAATGCCTCTTTGTATTGTATGTATTGACAATTTTCAAATTCCACTTCATTTATATGTGCATTTAAATATTTTCCATGATGTGGGAAATATAAAAGATTTTTTATGTAAAGAACTTAATTGTTTTAGGGCCTTTGGTAGCTTAAACTCATTTAAAAAACATATGAATAGCCATTCATTTTCCCCAGAAATAGATACATTTATCAATCTAACCAACTTAATAGATCCCAATAGTTCACTTTTAAATTCAGTAGATAGTAATATTACAGGAGATACTTATGGTACAGTTAACAACAATAACAAAACAAAAACAAGTGATAAAGTTATAACTGAAGAACACCTGAATAAATTAATGAAAAAAAATGCAATTGGTTTGGCTTCAAAGTGGTATAGCTGTAGTTCAATTCCTAGAAATAAAGTTGATACCCTTCTTGATGATATCCAACAATTTAATAGTTCATTTATATCTACACTAAAGTTAAAAATAAATTATTGTATGTCAAAATCTAATATAACTGATGTTATTTCTGACCTGTCTTTAATTTCAAATGCACTTTCAAGTCTCGCTGACCCTTTTTGTAATATGAAAACAGAGTATTTACGGTTCCATATTTTAGATGAAAGGGGTTTGTTAATCAGACCAAATCAAATTGTAATTGCTATTAGACTAAATGATCGACTTTGTAATGGTGTTGTTGTACTAGAACCCAAAGAAATTAAAATAACTTTAATCCCCCTAAGACAAGTATTCAAAAAATTGTTTGAACATTCAAATTGTTTTAACATGCTACTTAATTATGTTGATTCATTGCAATCACATGAAGGTTCTATCATTTATAGCTTCATTCAATCTGAATTATGGAAAGAAAAGTTAAAGTTTCATGATGATAAAAAAATATTTTCTCCTTTTGTCTATTTTGATGACTTTGAAGTAAATGATCCATTAGGTTCCCATTCAGGTTCTCAAAAATTAGGTGCTGTATATATATCATTAGCTTGTTTACCACCTGAATTGGCTTCTTCTATAGACAATATTTTTTTAGCTTCGTTATTTAAAACTGATGATAAAAAAATGTATGGAAATAAATTAGTCTTTAAAGATTTGATAACAGAACTTAACTTTTTGGAAACTTGTGGAATGGATGTTCAAATTAATGACGAAGTACATCATATATATTTTTCAGTTGGATTAATTCTTGGAGATAATCTAGGCCTCCACTCCATATTAGGTTTTTCGGAAAGTTTTGTAGCCAAATTTCCATGTCGAATTTGCAGATGTTCAAAACATGTTTGTCATGAACAAACACAACAACTCGATGAAATGATGAGAAATAAAGTTAATTATGTAGCTGATCTTCTTATCAATGATTTGTCTTGCACTGGAATAAAAGAACGTTGAGTATGGAATGATTTAATTTCATTCACAGTAACAGACAATTTCAGTGTAGACATAATGCATGATATGTTGGAAGGTGTTCTTAAATTTGATATTGGTTTGATTCTAAAACAAATGATTTTTAGTTTCAATTACTTTTCTATGGAAACGTTAAATAATCGAATTGAATCATTTAATTATGGATTTTTAGATATTCGTAGTAGGCCCACAATGTTATCTTATGAAAACCTTCGGCGTCAGGGATTAATCAAAATGTCAGCATCGGAAATGCTATGTTTTACAAGATATTTAGGATTAATTATTGGGGATCTTATTCCTGAAGACTCAGATTTATGGGAATTAAACAAAATACTAAGGAAAATTTTAGACATTATCTTATGCAAATCTGTTAGATTGCCTGACTCAGTTCTTCTTAAAACACTCATTTCTGAACATCACACATTATATTTAAGATTATTTCGCTCTAATCTCAAACCCAAACACCATCGTATGGTTCATTATCCATTTATAATTAATAAATCTGGACCACTGTCCCTTTTTTGGTCAATGCGCTTTGAAGCCAATCACAAGCAGCTCATAGACACTGCTCATGCAATTACTTCACGGAAAAATATTCAATATACATTATCTCTAAAACATCAGTTAAAACTCTCATATAATTTTTCATCTTCTAATGCTCATTTTTATACAAGAAACATGGAAGTTGGACGGATTTTAAAGATAAATGAGTTAACATCACAGTTCTACAATAACTGTGATATTAGCTTTGTAACTACTAATTTTGATTTCTCTAATGATAATATAGCATTTATTTCTTGGGTAAAAATAAAAAAATATTCTATATAATTGTAACAATATGTGTATAATTGTAAATGCTAATGAAATTGAAAATATGTTACCATTGCTTGGATTGATAAAACATATATTTATTACAGATGTTAACCTACCATTTGCAATATGTAAATTATTTCAAACAAATTATTTTGATGAACATTATCAGGCATTTAATGTTACTCTTAAAGCTAAATATATTTGCATCTTTTTGGAACAATTTTATCAGAGGTCACATGAAGTCCATATATCAGGCTCAGATTTAATTTTTATTTCTTTATAAGTTATTTACTCGGTCTAGGACATTTCGGCGTAGGGCCATTTCGGCGTAGGGCAATTTTAAGAAATTAGGTAAGTCACTATAAAATATAAATATAATAAATAAATAAATAATAATAAATAATAAAAAATAAATAAATAATACAAATTTAATTAAAATAAGAAGAATGCTATTAAAATTACAAATAAAAATATTCAGGTCATCATACTTAAAATATAAATAGTAAATACAATAAATAAATAAATAATAATAAACAATAAAAAATAAATAAATAACACAAATTTAATTAAAATAAGGAGAATGCTATTAAACTTACAAATATAAATATTCAGGTCATCATACTTAAATTATGTGCTATTCCTCTTAAAAAACTCATAATATTACGATTATCATAATCGCTGACTAATTTTAAAATACGTTTTTCGATGTCAATGTATTTTTTTTTCTTTTTTGGTGGACTTTTGCCTGTTTCTAATTTGCAAAAGAAGGTGTCTCGGCCACTTTGTATTCTCCTTAAACATGATATAAATGCCCATAGTGTCGGGTGGTCAACGGCCATTTGTAGATTAAGCCGACGAAAAATAATTAAATGAAAAGAGGACTACGCCGAAATAGACCCACGCCGAAACGGCTCTACGCCGAACCAGCTACGCCGAGATGGCCACGCCGAAGTGTCCACGCCGAAATGTCCGGATACGTTATTTACTATATACTATATGTTATGTTTTGTTTTTATCATTTGTGTAATGGTAATAAAGCAAGCCAATGTCTTACTTTTACTTATAGACATAATTTCAATAAAAAGATCTTTATTTATAATACATTTATATTTATATTTTATTATTCATTCCTTAATATTCTTTATCCCACTTTATAATATTATAGTTGTGAACCAATATATGCAGTTTTAGTTAGCTGCTAATTAGGTACCTTATTTTCATACTAATGAGTCAAGAGTTAAGAGGACGCTACCCATGCATTTGTTGTCTCTGTTGTACACATATACGACATGGTCAATGTTCGTTCACCGTTTTCAATAGTAGGTATGCTGGCAGTAGTTTTGATAATTGTGTAAATTGACCTATTACACAACTTTTAGGTAAGAACATTATTCATGATTAAGAGATGGCTTTTGTGTAATGTTTTAATTTTAAAGCGAGATGAGCATTTTTAATTTGTGATATTTCACATAACGATATCTCGCTTGAAAATTAAAACACTGAACGAAAACCAATGCTTAAGTACAGATAATGTTCTTGAAACATTATTAAGCAAAAAGAATGTTAAGCGACTATGATTTTAGTATGAATACATGAAAAAAAAGTAGATATTCCTATAATTGAAATATATTATAGTCAAAACAAATAATTACTTAAATAAAGCTACTTTAACTATAGTTGATCCTACTAAGAATTAAAGCAGGTTTCACAATTTACTTTAGTATAAATGGCCATTATATATTATATTTAAATTGTATCTGCCAATAAAAAATAGTTTTTGTATCTAATTATTATAGCTGTAACAAAGAATTATTTCTAACAAAAGTAACTATAAATATAGTTGGTTCATGTATAAAAAAAAGTAGAAACGCCTATAATGTATATATATTATAGTCAAAACAAACAACTATTTAAATAAAGCTATTTTAATTATAGCTGTTGCTACAAATTATGATAGTGGTTTTACCTATTTATTTTAGTTGAAATGGTCATTATTTTGTAATTAATAATTTTGTAATACAGCTATAATACATATTGCTATTTCAACTATAAGGTGTTCAATCAAATTGTATTGGCAATTTCAGCTAATTTTACAGTTGTCCCCCGGAGAACTATGTTTTATAATTAAAATAACAATAAATTCTGTTGACAAAACTAAATATTTTTTTCCGTGTGTAAGCCTGTAATGATTGATCCACATGACGATGAATCAATATATTTTAATAAATATAATCAAGCTGACCGAATTCCTATTGTAATTTATGCCGATTTTGAATGCTTTTTAAAACCAGTTAATAATATTATAACAGCCAATACTAAAAACACCCATTATCATAAACCCATGAGTTATGGGTTATATGTTAAAATTGATTACAGTATTGTTCCAAAAGAATTAGTAAAAAAATTTAAAATTCCTAGAAATCCCATAATTTATAGAGGCAAAAGTGCCTCAAAGCATTTTATGTCAACTATAATTGATAATTCTACCAAAATTTATAATGCATATAATATTAATAAATCAATGAGTACATTAACAAAAAAAGAAGAAAGGCAATATATTAATTCAACAAAATGTTAACTTTGTTCGAGGGAATTTAATAATGAAACCGTATTGAAAGTTAGAGACCACTCTCATCTTACGGGGAAATATTTAAGGGCTTTATGTTTAAATTGTAATTTTTTGGCACAAAAGCCATCATTTTTACCAGTATACTTCCATAATTTATCGCACCTCCGATTGTAACGATGGGAGTTACCCGTTTCCGCCAAAATAATATTGGCCGTTTCCGCCAAAAACGAAAAAGGTTCGAGTCCCGTTTCCGCCAAAAGACATTTCCGCAAAAAAAGTTTGGAAACCAATGGTCTTAACTTTTAAGCAATATTTATGTTTTGGTATACATAAAATAAAATAGTCATGTAAAATGTAGGTAATAGCAATGACATTTGTAAATAATTGCGAAATTGCGAATAGGTACAACAATATATAGCGAATATATTTTTGTGAAAAGACGTTTCCGGCAATTTAAGAACCATGTACAAATCTCACATATTCTTATCATATAAAAATATTTTTATTATTATAAATTATAGTACAAGTAGATAATAATAGTATATTATATTTAACTATTTCAAATTATAATACGAGTATAGGTCAAATATAGTCTCAAATCTCAATAGAGTTTTGAAAAAACATACCCTTATTTTTAAATAATTAAAAATGTCATAAAAATATTAATTATTATAATACAAGTATATTTCAGGTTTTAAAAATCACATTCTTAAGTATAGGTTAGGTTTTAAAAAATCATTTAATTACAAGAAACAGTTTTGACAAACTCGTACCTACTAATTTCATTTTCATAAGAATTTAACATTTGTCAGATAATTATTGTGTGCGAATTATAAAATAAACTATGATACAGTGTATACTACCTTCCGTTATCGACGATTATCAACAATTATCGCTGTATATATTGTTGTACCCATTTTACATTACTATTTTATTTTATATATACCGCAACATATATATTGCTTATAAATTAATACTATTGGTTTCCAAACTTTCTTTTGCGGAAATGTCTTTTGGCGGAAACGGGAATCGTACCTTTTTCGTTTTTGATGACCTTAATCAGGGAACCGGTTTTTTGGCGGAAACGAGAGATGCCCGTAACGATAATGACATACGTATTATTCCAAACTCGGGTGAAAAATATTTATCATTTAGTAAACAAATTTTAGATAAATTGTATGTAAAAATTGTAGACACTTTTATGTTCATGTCAGAATCACTTTCTAATTTAGCCACTAATTTGGCTGAGGATTAAATAAGATTCCGTGAAATTATGCATCACTTTCCGCCAGAAAATATTGATTTAGTTATTCGGAAGGGAGTATTTCCGTATGAGTATGTAGACTGTAACTCAAAACTTAAAGACACCACATTACCACCTAGGTTTAAATTTTATAATTCACTAACAGATGATCATATTTCTAAAAATGATTATATGCTTGCATGTAATGTTTGGGAGAAATTTAATATAAAAACATTAGGGGAGTATAGTGATTTATATTTATTAACTGACATATTGATTCTGGCTGATGTATTTGAAAATTTTAGAGATATTTGTTTGAAAACTTTTAATTTAGACGCCGCTTATTATTTGACAGCACCTGGTTTTGCATTTGACGCAATGTTATATTATACGGGTATAAAACTTGAGAGATTAAAAGAGTATTCAATGCTTCTCATGATAGAAAATGGAATAAGAGGCGGGTTATGCCAATCTGTGAGACGTTATGCTAGAGCTAATATACCCGATATTGATGGAATTAATTACAACAAAAAAAACCGCATGTTTATTTAGCATATTTTGATTGCGTCAATCTATACGGCAAATCAATGCTTGCAAGTTTTCCATACATATATTTTGAATGGTATAATGATTTTACTTTAGACTTTACTACAATAGATGATGACGCACCTATTGGATATATACTGGAAGTGGATGTGGATTACCCTGAAAAATTACATGATATTCATAGTGATTTACCCTTTTTGCCCCACAATAGTTGCCCCCCCCCTAATTCTAAGATTAATAAACTGCTAACAACTTTAAATAATAAATCAAATTACATAGTTCACTATAGGTTATTAAAACAGGCAATACGCCACGGTTTAAAAGTCATAAAAGTCTATAAAATAATTAAGTTTGATCAATCAAAATGGTTAGCCCCCTGTGTTAATAAATGTACCAGTATGAGGGTCTTGGCGAAAAACAAGTTTGAATATGCATTTTGGAAATTACTCGTGAATAGTGTTTATGGGAAATGTATAGAAAATCCTAGGAAAAGATTGGATATAAAGTTAGTATCCAATGATCGAAAAGCTCATAGACTAATGAGAAAACCTAATTTCTTAGATAGGACTATATACACTAATGACTTAATGTCTTTGCATTTTCAAAAAGTAAAAATTAAATTTGATAAGCCAATATACGTTGGATTTTCTATTTTGGACATTTCAAAAACATTTATTTATAATTTCCACTATGAGGTAATGAAAAATAAATACGGGGAAAAAATATCACTGTTATACACTGATACCGATTCATTAATATACCGTACCTATTAAGTCAAATAATTTTTTTAATGATTTAAAGTTTGATTTATTGTGTCACTTTGATACATCTAATTTTCCAACTAACCATTTTTGCTACAGTGGTAAAAAAAAGAACATACCAGGATTGTTTAAAGATGAACTAAAGGGTGAGATTATGACGCAATTTGTTACGCTAAGGCCCAAATTATATGGTTATACAGTAAGTGGTATTGAACACAAAAAAGCAAAAGGGGTAAAAAAATATGTTAGAGACAAGTATATGACAGTTAATCATTATTTAGATATTTTAACAAAGTTCAGAATACAAAATTCTAAGCATTTTGATACACTTAATGTCGAGTCTAGTCAAATTAATGCCCACTGTTATATTAATTCAATACAGGCGACCATTCATAATGTATTTTCAAAAACAATGAGAAAAATAGTATTGAGTGCAAATGATGATAAACGCGTTATATTAAAAGATGGTATTTGTACACTACCATACGGACATTATAAATTAAACTAAACAAAAATAACTATGATTATATTTTATTACAAACGCATTTTATAAATAATAAACCATTCAAATAATTAACTATTGGACAAATCGTTATTAATGATTAAATTAATTTCATGAGTTATCGACACATAACCATGACATAAGTTTTCTATATTATAATATATTAATATATAAGAAATTAATGATAATCGCTGTTTTTAAATTTAGTATTTCTAAAAGCAACATAATATTTTATTGATAAGTTAATAGATATGAATTGTACATTTTATAAATTGTGAAAATTGAAAATGATCGATAGTTATTTTGGTTACGAACCTTTAGTAAAAACTATGTATATATTTGAATATTCTAACATTACCATTAACCCTCATGTATGATTTATTTCTATTTTTATTACCTAAATAATAATACGCTGAATTTTATTGTATTCCCGAAATCATTTAATAATAAATTGAAAAATTGAAACATGTAAGTTCTATGAACTTGTTGACGAAAAATGTACATACATTTATATTAGGCTCATTTATGCCCAATCGGAAATTCACAACAGGCGCAGTACTGTGCCAGTACCAACTAATACTGGTGCGCTACTGGCTACTGCCAGCCAGTAATGGCCATGTACTGGCGTATGTCTGGGATGATAACGCTTTTCCAGTACTGGATTTTCAGTACTGGGTAAGTACTGAAAATAATACTGGTGCGCTACTGGCAGCCAGTAATGGCCATGTACTGGCGTATGTCTGGGATTATGACGCTTCCCCAGTATTGGATTTTCAGTACTGAGCCAGTACTAAAATAATACTTAAAACTGTCTACAAATGGATCCTCGAGGTACCTTATATACTTATAAATTGTAATGTTCTTCATATTGCGAGGATTACCACAATACAAAAAAAAAAAAATTTATCTTTACTAAATAGTTTCATGTCAGGGCTCTGTTTTTCCCACCTCTAAATTGTATGAGGAGAGCTGGGTGAAAGAGACCCCTCACTCAAAGTTTTTTTTATAACACAATTTAAAACATGATTACTATAGTATTAAAAAATACAATGAATAATAATTACAATTAAAATAGTAACAATAGAATCTTTATTAATAATTGTCGGTGGTTTTAGAACAGTATTTTTTTTTATCAAGTATCTCCCTCTTTCCGCCATCTCTATCTTTGGCACCCGAAAACCAGCGACTGAGTTGGCTAGAAATTTCTTTACTGTCAATATTTGTTAGTTTCGTAGAGATGACATCTAAAATCAAAATATATATACCCATTTTTAAATGTTTAACTACAAACAATATATTAAAAAAAAATTAAATGTATAGGTACCGAGTAAATATTTGTAAGTTTCTGTCCCAGAAAAATTCAATTTTTTTGCACCTTTTGTTTCTCTTCCAAAGGCGGTGTAGAGTAACTGTACATCCTTTGAAATAATTCGTGGGATTAACGCTGTAAAAATTTCTGATATTTTTGTTGTACTCTTAATATTATAGACCATGTAACATTTCTGAAAGTTAATAATAGTTGATAAAAAATAAAAATATATATTTTGTACAAATTCTGAAATAATTCTTACCAGTTTTTTTAATAACTCAACATTAGTTTTTAATTGTTCATCAAAAACCTGGAAGGCTTCTAAATTAGTTTTTGGCAAATCAATAATCGTCTCATCTTGTAGTATTTTCTCAATATCTGCTGTAGTACTATTCATACTAAACAAAGCCCTGGTCATTTTTGCTTCTTCTTTTACACGGTACTCGATGCTCCTTATTGCGGAAACGATATCAGCTTTGGTAGCAGATTCTTTAGCTGAAATAGATGAAATGAATAAATAAATATATTTAAATTAATTCTGTTCCAGTTTCGACTAAATTTAAAAGTATAATATAACTTATACTCAACAAAAAAAAATAATAAAATATTAATTGTATATGATAGAAAATGTTTAGAAATAGTTCTAAAAATATTCTATTTTAATTTGATTTTAACTTGTCATTTTTATATACTTAAAACATACTTGAATGTTTACTATAGCAGCTACAAGTTGGACAATGTTCATTCATCTTTCTTTGACCTTTAACAGACAATGAGGTAGCACCTTTAAATATAATTTATGCACAATTGAATTACTGTATCATCTAAAATAATATTTTAAAACATTTACCTATTTTGTTGATTTTTTCTGGAATTAGTTTTTCTTTGTTATTGACAACTGTGAGGTCAATGTTGTTTAGATTCGCTTCGTCTTCTATCACAGAATACTTTGATGACTGCAGTTCTATTGAAAAATAATTGCACATTGAATACTACATGTCATATACAAGTAAACATACAAGTTTTGAAAAAAAAAACCATTTTTGACCCTACTTGTTAGTATCTTTTTCTTCCTTTTACGTGACATAAATGATTTAGTAGATGAATCTGTGTCTTCACTGCTGTCAACAATTTGTTCTAAAACCAATGGTTAAATTCACACATTAGTACAATGTTATAAAGTTAAACAATCAGAATACTATTTTTTCAATTGTAATTTTACTTACTGTCATTTTTGACCCTACTTAGTAGTATCTTTCTCTTCCTTTTACGTGGCATAAATGATTTAGTAGATGAATCTGTGTCTTCACTGCTGTCAACAATTTGTTCTAAAACCAATGGTTAAATTCACACATTAGTACAATGTTATAAAGTTAAACAATCAGAATACTATTTTTTGAATTGTAATTTATTGTAATTTAACTTACTTTCAATTTTGTCTGAAGACTGTTTTCTCAGTAAGCATGACGATGATGATGACGACGATGCTAATACTATACTACTACTAATATTGACAACATCTGTGTTATTATTTTGTATGTGTCCATCATCTATTTTATGTAAAGTCAATTAAGTAGTATAGAAAAAATTAATAAACCTCATGCATTCAATATAACAAAGGTATTTAACTAAGCCATTACTTTTTTGGTCGACTGTATTCATATGAAAAATACTATTTTCATTCAATTCACATATTGTATCCAAAGATTTTTTTAATGTAGAACCACTTAATTGAAGAGGACCAATTTCTTCTTCTGAGCTATTTCTTTCTTCTACATTACTGCTATGAATTACTGTATCAGAACATGCCCTAATCATCCTACGTAATCCTTGATCATAACTTCCTATAATATAAGAAAAAAAACTTTTGGTGATAAAATTGATTAACTTAAATTAACACATTTTAAATTGATAATATAAAGTTATTTGAATGATATTTAATATAGTACGTACTAGCTTCTTTGACCTTAGTGATTTCAAACATTTTCCAACAGTCTTCAGGTACGGCTGATTCCTTACTCATTTTATCTAATTTATCGTACTCTTTTTTAGATGGATATTTACAATACAATTTACCCTTTTTTTGAAACGTCCATGAAATTGGTATAACATCAATGCTTTCTTTTCCATGTTTAGTTTTTTCATGGAATTTAATAACAATATGACTACTATTTTTTTGAAAGTTCATTTTGGTTACCTAAAAAAAACAGTCACATACAAAATATATTTTGAATTAAAATTAATTATCATATAATTACATAATCATACTAAAAATTGTAGTTAATATGTAAAATGAAAATATTAAAAAGAAATTAAAAGTATTTTAATTTTATTAATCATGAAGAAAAGTGATTGCAAAACTATTACAGTTATTCTCAAAAAAAACACATTTTTTTAGAATCTTTTCTAAAGAAAATTTTTTTTCACATTCCGACAATCTTCCCAGTTTCATTATTCCAACTTTTGATGATGCGCATGGATATTGAAAGACATCAGTAACATCCTTGAATGTATAACCGTGTAAAAACACATTATGTTGCTGTTTACTGATCCTTGTAATTTGAAGAATATGGTCAGAATTGGTTTTTACAATATTATCTGGTTTTTTGATACTTAATGTAACTCCACGAAAAACTATTTCTTCCAAATCAACTTCCTCTTCATTCATTAAGTTCGAATTAATTATAAGAAACTGTTTCTTTTTTATAACACTTTTTTTCACCATTTCTGGACATGCCTTTTGTTCAGATATTCTTCTGGCTAACTGTGCCAGAGGATTACTTCCTCCTCCGATTAATCGTTTAATTTTACCAAGATAGTTCTCAAAAGGAAATGCAGATATTGCAGACAGATGCATTTGGGTATACTCAACATCATCTGCTAGGTGGATTAAATTATGTATATTCATAACTTGTGAATCAGAACCATAAAAAGATGGAATTAGTTCAAAGAATTTCCTCAACAATTGCCTAGCATAATCAACATTATCAATACATAATTCGGGATCACAAAGTATTCGACACGCCACTACTAAAAGTAGAAAATGTTTGTAAATTTGTTTGGGTAGAATATTATGTAGCACCACAGTTTTGATGTTAAAATGTGTTAATGACCCACAGTAGTGTAAAAAAAAACGAAATTGTGTAGCTTTCCAATGTGAAAAATCCTCTATATCAAACTTTTTTCGTTGAAATTCTTTTGGTATATACTTCACTAAACTCTTTAATTTTGAATTTAAACGATTAATATCATTTACAGGTAGCTTACATTTTCTATTAACTTTTTTAGTGCCAAGTAACTGTTGCAATATCAATTTCATAACTCCTAGATATATTAAATGCATAGAATCTAAGAACATTGATTTAACAGGATCAAAGTCTGGTATACCTAATAATGGTGATCTACCTGCTCCTAAATGGTGCTCATTTTGACTTTTTGCTATAAAACTACTTTTTGTGCGTTGTCTTGACGTCATACTAGGATATACTCTTTTATTATTAATTGTCATGCCCCTGGTTTCACATCGCTCACATGCATAAAACCCACCATGTCCCTTACATTTTTTTACAAATGATCTGGCAGGTGTGTCACAGGAAAATCCTACTATCTTTACTCTAAATGTTATTTGATTAATCGTTGCTCCATTTTCAACTAAATTTTTTGCTTCCTTGACATAATCTTCTAAATAATCATCTATATTTTGTGGTTTTGAATCACCGCTATATACAGCTACAATAAATGGTTGTGTATCGTAATTGTCATGTAAAACAAGTCCCAATATTGGCCAGAATTGTTGGTTAGAACTATTAAACAATGGTAAACCATCAATATTAAATAACAAGCGAATAACATTTTCAGAATATTCATCAGTTATTATATCTTTCGAACCTTGTTCTATACCGAGATACATATAAAATCCAGTTGTGTTTTTTAGGCTATTCATTAATTTTATATTTGTATTTGCCTTAGTTTGTAATAAGGTAGTTGCAGATTTGGGTAAATTAGGAATATTTTCTGCTCTTAATATCCCTAATAAGTCTTCTATTGTTTCAACAGTTAGGTGGCTTCTATGTTTTATAGCCCAGCCTTGTAACTTTTCACGAAAACTGGGTTCTGTCAAAATGTTATTCAGTTCGTCATAATCAGGATATGGAGATTGCTTACAAGATTCATGGTCTGGCAAGCTACCATCTGGAGATCTGTCAGAATACTCAAAAGATGAATCTGATAAATATGGAGAATTATTGTCAAAATAATTTGAACAACCATAGTCATCAAGTTCATGAGTATCAGTATGTTCACTACTATCTATAGACTGAGGGTAACCCGGCGAATTCCTAGAGACATCAATTTCCATAGGTAAATCAATAGAAGAATCCAAAGTTTCAAATACATTTTGTTCAACATCTGATGCCATTAATTCTACATCCGATCGGCGTTTTAATTTACGATGTTTTTTCAGTCGGTAATACGCAGAAGACATTTCTTTAATATTGGTTTATAAAACAAAATAGAATAAATAAATTAAATTAGTTAAATGACAAAAAATAAAAATGAATGGAATGTGGTTAATTTAATATGGAGTTGAGTGTACCAAGGTACATATGTATACTATTATTGATTCTATTCTTTTATACATCAGTAGGTATCACAATAAAATTTCATTTATAAATAAATTATATACTTATCAAGTTATTAATAAATATTAAGGTAGGTAATATATGAACATAAAAAAAAAAAATTTAAAAACATTTAATGACATTTTATGTTTTAATAGTAATTTCTTTAAGTTAGATGTATCTATTTAAGCTTTAATATAGGTAGGTAGGTACCTGATGATGTTTAATAAATAATACACTTTGGCTAAACTAAATAAATAGCTATCATACACAACATATTAGAAATATTAAATTGATACAAGAATATAAAATTAAATATCTAGGATACCTATGGGCACTTACACACATTTACTAAATGTATTTTTAAAACTCCAAACCATTTTAGAATATTGTAGGTACCTATATTGTGTCAACTTAGAAGTACCTAATAAAATATGTTAAAATAATCTACCCTGGAAAATATTAATCAATTAATATAGGTTGTAAGTTCTTAACCAGTTTAGTACAATTAATATATTTTTAAATTGGTACAAAAGTAACTTTTGTAATTATCAATGTACCTATTTATGTTTGCATTATTCTAACAAAATAATAACAAATAAACAATATGATGTGACCACAAAAATAATATATTATTAGGTACCTAATTAAAAAAAAAAAATGTCTTAATTAAAAATATTATACAAATCTACCATTAAATTTTCACTAACTTCTAAAACTTCCATATAGTATTAAACTATTTGTACACTGACTTCCAGATGTGAATAATCCGAGGAATAAACAATGTATTTTATTATATTATCGTCTCTAATAGGTATATACCTACTATAAGTTGTAAAAATATGGAATAAATTAACCTAAAAATGGTTTGTAGTTTTAAAAAGACAATATTGCTAGGTAAAAAATATTTAGGTACATAATGTAAGTTGGTACCTACTTATAACAATGTTATATTATAATGTACTAAATTAATTTAGATAGTAAACATCTCAGCGTTTAATGATTTTGTTAATTTTTTATTAATGCATACCATTCATTTATTAATGAAACTCGCTCTGCTGTACATTAGGGGGTGGCATGAACCTCGGACTAGAGTAGGTTAAGTTTGAATGCAATGATAGGTATCATTGTATACGAAAAACGATTCTGAACGGAGATGATTTGTCAGTCTAGGATATATTATTATATTTAAATATTGTCATTTAATAAAAATAATAAAAAAACTCACATCATTGTAAAATCAATACATTCATCACTCCGTTCAGAATTTAAAACGTGACAGACGACAGTTGTAGCTGCCAGTTGTCTATCGAATTCCAGATTCCTAAGTACCTAACTAGTAATAATTAAAAAATAACTCTTACCTGATGATTACTGTTCCAGTATTATAAAGTTTACACTAGGTATAATAATCGTGTAACATCAAACAATTTTCACTTTTCAGTCGTCCGACGTTATAAGACCGCGTAGACCACGAAAAAAATATTGCATTGAAAAACACTGACAGTTGTCACACACTCACACTACACAAGCGTCACAAACAAAGGAAAAGTTTTTGGCGTTATTGTCGTCCGTCGATTAATCTGCTATGAAACTGATTGGTCACAAAGCGTCAGTTGCCGTCACGTGACATGACATGGATACTAATATAGGTTTTGCCGGCGTCCCGGCTTGTTGACTTGTGTTTGTGTGTGTCCACCGCATTACTACAGATATCTTCAGATACTATCTATAATCGTGCTACTATTTTTTTTTTTTTTAATAGGTATTTATAGTTTTATACCCCGACGGCGACGATATCGTCCTCTTTACCAAGACGCGGCGGTGACGGGGGAGATAACTTCAGTGTTCATAGTTCATACGTCATAACCAAAAAACTACCATAGTGACCGTCAAAAAGTTACAATCATACAATATTGTTTAATGTTTCTAGTATTATGGAAGAAGGTACCCTGAAATTATTAAGTTGTTTGTAAAACGATTATAAAGAACTATATTCTTTATATAACTTTGTTCTTTATAATCGTGGTTTGCAACGCATTATCGATAAATGTTAATATAAAAGATTAGGTACGTATAAATGCATACGCATAACTATTAACAATTTGATTTATTTGTATTATATCAAATTTGATACACACTTATTACAAACTCACTTTAGTGTTATAAACTGTTAATTGTTTAAAAATTATAAGTAAAATAGGTTTTACATAGGTACCGAAAATGTATGAAAAAATGAAATGATTATTCATTGTACCTATATTTATAATATTATATATTATAAAGTATATAATATTTATTTATGTGGGCTCGTGTGTCTTAATTAGTATTCGCTTTTCCCATTCGGTATACAATTGACTATTGTGTATTTATACTTAATGATAAGCCACAATGGTTAATACATAACGATAACACTATACCTATATATTCGTTTATGGTTAAAAAATTTCATCACTCCCACATATATTATACAAACATACAAGTACAGTATAGCAATTAATGTACGTTGCAGCTTTTATATTAGAGTAAATCACTTTAATTAACACTAATGACACTTATGATCAAACTTAAAGGTAAGCACATAATTTGTGTAAATGTATATTGGTTTTTACGAAATATTTTTATTTACACGATGTAGTACGATGCTAAACTATAATAACAATATTATTGTATGTACGCGAGGCCCTTCGAGGCACGAGGCTCTTGGGCGAGTGATGTGTACAAAAATCACTGTACAGTGACACAGTACCAACATGTATTTTGTAATGTATAATTCCGGACTTTGTATGCAATATAATATTATAAAGTGATACATTTGGATAAATTACCCATCGGATAAGACAATTAAGTATACCTATTTTAGGAATAAATGCACCAAAATGTATTACTTTTCCACAAATGGTTATTTATTATTTTGTTTTTTAATATACCAGTATCAATAAGGAATAAGCAAAATAAATCACTACACAATGTATTTAAAGTACAAAATATGGTACATAGAATTTGAGTATTATTACCGCTGATTACGTAAGAGCATTTGAGGATACACCATTTACACCTCCACCATCACCGAGATAAAATAAAATAAATAAGATAATAAATGAAATAAATAAGATAAATAAATAAAAAATAAAACGTGTGTTAATCATGATAATAAGTGTAAAATCTAGTCAAATAAATAATGAATAATTATGTTACGGAAAATGGGAGGAAATCAGTATAAATAAAAAAAAAAAAACAAAACATTAAGAGGATATTTCGGCATAAGACAGAATTGATGACACCATTGTTGGAACAGTTATACCTAAGTGTTAACATGCAGGGGGCCTCAACTTTGTCTACGACTTATCTTCAAAAATATTTACACATACCTGATAGGAAACCAATAATAGTATTTTGGAACGGATCAATGGATATAACTATAATTAAGCGTTTAAGGTTAAGGGGAATACTTAAATATTTAAATTTAACGGCTTATAGCGATAACAATAATAATGATTTTAATTTAAAATTAATAAACATAGAAAATAAGGAACAAATATATTCAGGATACATAGGAAGATAACTGGAAGAATAACTAAAAATGGCAGGATGTTGAATTTACTTGAGACCACGGTTATCTACTCAGGTTGCGAAACGGTCTATCTAACTCCACTGTAATAACCGGCCATGCGGCGTGATTGTGAACTACCAGCGCTAGTAGCTCTTGGCCCTCTTGGCTCTTGGTATCATATTATGGTATCATACTTTTCTAATAAAACATACATAAGACGAGTGATTATTAATGAATTCTTTTTAAGTTGTGCTTATTTTATTATTTTTATATACAAGTCACAACTTATAAATATTGTAGAATATTAATATGGTGAAGTGTTGTGTTGTCTTTTGTTCATCGGGGTATAAAAGCAACAGAGAAAATGTATCAAAATTTGCAGCTCCTCGTGATCCGGAATTACGGAAAAAATGGGCCAAAGCAATTCCCAGACAAAATTTTGTTTTAACTGATTCCACATATGTATGTGAAAAACATTTTAACGAATCAGATATAATACGATATTGGCAGTCTGGTAGTGATCCTACAACAATTGTTAAGGTAAACAAATAAATAAATATATGAATAATAACAATATTACCTAGGTACATTTAGCTTTAAGTATACCTACTAGAGCAGTCTAGGACTTTAATACAACTACCTACATAAACATTTAACAATAAGTAGAACTTAGGTATTAGGTATTTACTTTGATAATAATCTAGTATCTACCTACAAGGTGTATTGCAATAAAATTAATTCATTATAATTAATGACATTATTAGTTCACAAAAATCAGTTCAAAATCCACAGGTATTTAGAATTATGAACCCTGTTTTTTTAAAAATAATTTCTGGAGTATACTATTTTGAATGCTATGATTTTGAACACTACATAATTTGACAAAATGGAGCTTTTATAATCAATTTATATCACAAAACAACTACCAATTAGGTGCATTAAAGATTTTGTTTTTATTCAATGGGAACATATGCCATACCTAGTACCTTAACAAACTACATATCTAAATCTGAAAACTATATTATTTTCTATATAAATAAATGTAATACCTAATCATTTTATTTTTAGATTCCGTATAAAATACCTAAGTTAGTAAAAAATGCAGTTCCTTCAATATTCCCTGGACCAAAATATCTATCAAAAGAAATAAAAAAAAGAAAACCTCCTACTTTACGGCAAAATGCTACAAATAGTGAGAAAAAAATAAAAATTCAAAATAATAATGAAGACTGTCAACAACTGAATTGTGATTTTAATGAGAGTACATCACATATCACAACTAATAATTTATATGATCAAATCCATTCTTTAGCTACAAGTGGTACTCTAACATCTTATATTCCTTGGCCTGAGACTTCAAGAATTTGCAAAGGATTTAATGCTATAACAAGTTATAATTTTTCTTCATTTTGTTCAGGAATTTCCTTTTCAATTATTGAAAAATGTGTAAGTGTGAAAATTGATGGTACAATAACATTTGGTATATTTGGAAAAAAAATTGAAGAACAAAAACTTAACATCATTCCAGCAAAAAATATTGATGAATTTGTAAAAAATCTACAAGATTTTGAAAAAATCAATGTATGTCACGGTGGGCCACTTGTAGAAAACTTTCAAACACATTCAACAGCATTATGTGTTGCTGATTGCACTGGAAGGCTACGACACATTGATTGCTGTCTCATAATTGAAAAAAATTCAAAATATTGTATAAAATGTCAAAAACTATGTAATTCATTAGCAATGTGGAAAAAAAGAAAAGAAAATGGTGCACAAGAACGCATTTATTTATGTCCTACCAAAAGACAACGTTTAAACAAATTGCAAAGGGACAAAATATGCTTAAAAAAAAAAGTTTTAAGGGCTAATAAAAAACTTGAAAATTTAAGATTAGAATTACATGAAGTTAAAAATGGTATGGCAAAATATTCTGATAAATTGATTGAAGAAGAACTAACAAAAATAGAAGGGATGAATGAATCTCAAAAAACTCTTATCAGAGAGTGTTTTGCAGCCAGTAAAATAAAAAATAGCAGAAATCGAAGATATAGCGAAAACTGGTTATTGTTATGCCTTCTATTTAGTATACGTTCTCCTGGTGCTTATAAATATTTAAGAGAGAGTGAATTGTTGCCTTTACCCATATGAAAACAGTACGTCAATTACTTTCATCTTTAAAAACCACATGTGGTTTTGATAGTGAATTTTTAACTCTTTTGGGAAAGAAAGTACAGCATATGTCTTCTGTAGAAAAACACGGCGTTCTTATATTTGATGAAGTTAATTTACGACAATCTTTACAAGTAAATACATCTAATTTATCGTACATTGGACTCGAAGATTATGGTGATGCAGATATATCAAAAAGTCATAAAGAATATGCAAATCACGCGCTTGTATTTATGTGGCAATCATTGGCCTCAAATTTCTCTCAAACTGTTGGAGTATTTGCTACTAAAGGCGAAGTAAAAGGTGAAAATAAAATAATTCAATAACCATTTTGTATTTTTAATTTTTTTGAAATTATTCAAGGTACAACTTTGGCTCAACTAGTCTTGAAAGCAATAACATTATTAGAAAAAAATGGCATTTTAATTGATGGTATTGTATGTGATGGAGCCACTACTAATAAAAAAATGTGGAAAGAACTAGGAGTTAATGGAACTCAAGATAAATTAAAACATTATTTTGAGCATCCATTGGACGAAAATCGAAAGATTTATGCATTTTCAGATTTTGTACATGTTTTTAAATGTGTGCGTAATCGTCTTTACAACAATACATCTTTAAGAGTAAGGATTTTAATTTTTTTTTATGTGTATATTATTTATTAATCTTATGTATGAAATGTTTCGTTATAGCTTCATCATGACAGTGATAGTGTATCATGGAGTTATTTTAAAGAAGTATACAAAAATGATATTTTACATCCTGCAAATTTGAGATTGATACCAAGGATAACACCCCAACATCTTGAACTCTCCTCTATGTCAAAAATGAGAGTACGCCTTTGTACACAAGTGAGATATGATTTACCTCGTGTTTTTCTTAATGTTTTTTCAGTCTAATACAACATCATCTAAACTGTAGTGTGCAGACCAAATATTTTAAGTTTTATGTTAAGGGACTTATTATTTCATACTAAACTTGAATTTTGTTTGTTAAATATTTTAATTAATAATGATTGTTATTTTTTTTTCTAATGTAAAATACAGTAATTTTGTACTTAATCAGGTTTTCAGTATGAGTATGGCACATGCATTAAGATTTTATATGAAAAAAGGTTGTTTGATGCTTAAAGGTGCTTCAGAAACTGCAAATTTTGTAGAATATTGGAATAATTTATTTGACAATTTTAACAGAATTTTACCTTGGCAAGGACTTAGGATTGGTGATGAAGGATTTAAAGTAGATACTAAATTGTTGAAATATTATTTTTATTGTTAACCCGGATTTATTATTTATATTTTAGAAGTTCTATGATGCCATTAATTACTTAAATTCTTGGGAAAATGAAGTAACTGCTCATCATATAACACCAGAAGAGTTTTTAACACCTCAAACTGCACAGAGTCTCCGAGTAACACTACATTCTACAATAGATCTTTCTATGTATTGGAAAAATGTGGTTTTGAATATGTTCTTACGGGGAAAATGTGTCAGGATCCGTTAGAAGTAAGGCAACTCCTGTTTAGTTCTAAATTTTTTTTAATTTTTGTTTTTTTTTTTTAGAAATTTTTTGGTATTATTAGACAGGCGGCTGGTCCAAACGACCATCCCACTACACCCACTTTCTTACATTTGTACAAAATTCTTTCTGTATATTCGGTGCTAAAACCACCAAAGTATGGAAATTGTACAGTTGTAAATTCTGATTCACAAAAAATATCTTTAGCAGACATTCGAGATATTTTTCATGAAAAACCCTCAGAAAGATGGGAAAAAATTGAAAAATTAAAAATAAAACTAGATAGTCTTGTGGAAAACAATGAATGGGAAGCATGTGATGTTCTTCCTATTATTGATTCAGATGGTGAATCTAGTGTACAGGATTGCATAATTTATTATGTTTGTGGGTATGTAACCAAGAAAATACTTAAACACAAAAAATGTAGCAAATGCATTGCGTTTTTAAATAATGGTGTTGTTACACACTCTGCAGGAGAACTCGTTGTTGCCAAATCTAGAGGTTTATTAGTACATCCTAATGGATATTTGTTTGATTTTTTGAAATCTGTTGAACATTCTTTTGCTAAATATTGTGGTGATTTAGATGTATTTGAAAAAGTTATAAGTGACATAACAAAGGATATTAATTTTAAATTCTCATGTAGCTTACACTTGGTAGAAGTTACTACTGAACTAATTGTTTATTATATTCAAATGCGAATGAGACAGTATAGTTACCAAGAAAATCTCAAGTGCAAAAAGTTATCCAGGGAAAAGAAAAAACAGTCAAAATTATGTAATACATAATATTTTACTTTAAATAAACATTTAAAACAGGGTTTTTATTGCTTTTGCTGTTTGCTTGATGCTTTTATATCTATAATATTATAATTAATTTCAATAAATTGTTGATATATTGTTTCAGGTTAAAGGAATTTCTGTTAAATAAACAAATAACAATGGAAAAACTTAAGACACTCTTAGATATTTCCGGGAGTAATTTAAAATTTGTAAAATTTAGCGAGTTGGAAATCAGAAAAAAATACCACACATCTTCCATTGAATTTATCAAAACCAAATAGGGTGAAAAATTAACTGTTATTTTAGATAATGAATTTAAACTAGATCTACCCTATAGATTTTCTAAATTATCAAAAAAAGATGTTCAAGATCTTAATTTAAATAAAAATTACTTTTTTATTTATAACGGGATGGAAATATTGACGAATGGCCATAAAAAACATTTGATCACATTTGAAAATACTTGCAATTTAATTAAATAATATTTACTTATTTTTAATGATAATATTTATATATTTTTAGAAAAATCTTACAATTTATTTTAAAGCATCTAATATCTGCAATTGAACATGTGTATAGTAACATATGTGTAATAATTAATTAATTTCAAAAGATGGGAATCTTGAAAATATAACCATATAATTAATACATTTAATACATAATATCTTTGAATATCTACATTCCGCAAGCATAATAATCTTAAACATAGACTTTATTTGACATGTAAAACTGATAGAATATTTTTATAACACTGAAATTTATCAGAGAGTCGACTGGCGTGAAGGTGCTCGTACTGGCTCTGGTAAACCACGTCTGAATATCGGGTGGCTGGGTTCCTGTTTTATAGGCCTAATCTCCACTCCTCTCCTAACGAGAAGATAGAGCTGACCCCGTTTACTATTGCACGTGCGCGCAGTGGTGTAGTTATGATTTGGTTCTGGGGGGGGGGGGGATATTAAATTAATTGGATAAACGTAAAGTTTACACACCCCCCTAACAGGTTTTTTTTTTAAAAACATAATTCTATACACAGTTACATTAATACAAACATTTTATTTCCATAAATTCTATAATTTATAAAATAAAATCCAATTTCCTAGGTTTTTTGGCTAACTCGTTTATTATCTCCTCTGTGTCAATGTGTATGTTTTTGTGGACACCCAACATAGTTAAACGATTCAATCGATCCTGTTTAATAACAAATAATGATTATTAATTAATTATTATGAAAATGTAATGACAATCGTTTTATGACAATGAATAAAAAGTTAATAATTTTAAGTCTTACTTGAGACATGGTATTTTTTAAATATGTTTTTATTCTTTTGAGGGATGAAAACATCCGCTCAGGTGTTGTAGTGGATACAGGCAACGTACATAAAATTTTGATTAATATAAATATATTAGGAAATAGATTAGCATCACATTCAATAAGCGCCTGAAGAGCTGATTTTAATACATTATTAGATGATTTGCTTAGTTTGCGCCTCCACAACTTTAGCTTAACCAGTAAAATGTCTAAGTTTTCCACATCTGGTTGGTAAAATTCAACCAATTTTTTAAATGAAGTTTCTTCAACTTCAGTTAAAATTGTATTAGAAGAAAATAAACTCTTAAACCCTAAAAATGTAAAACAATTTCAAATACATCAATAAATAATATTTGTTAATATTATATTATTATACTACCTTTGAAAATGTCTGAGTGTGCCAAAAATCTATTTTCCTATTCAGTTATGAAATAATCAACATTCTAATTTTAATCAACAGTTATTTTACAGTAAGTTTCCACATCTATTTTTTGATCAGACAATAGATTTGCTCGATTTGTTTGTCTTTTATTCAACCGTTTGACTGTCAACTCAATATCCATTTTAACAGCCATTGCCTATTTTTTTTTTTAAATATTTATACAAATAACTAGTATATACTCAACATATATTTGTGTAATTTTTTTAACCTTTGCTTGTAGGAATATTTTTTTGAACTAGTTATCACATTCGCTTCTCACAGATTTCAGTTCTGAAACAATGTCTTTTGTCGGGTCAACTGCTTCTTTTAGATCAATCCTTCTTTCTGTAATTGCTTACATAAAGGAAGACCAAATGAAAACAACAGCTGAATACATAAGAAATTACATTTTTGATTACATAATTTTTACCTATAGATATTTGTTTTAATTTCAAGATTTATAAAAAAAAATACCTTAACAACATAGACTGACACTATAAACTAGTGGTGGGTCGTTACTGCTGTATTCGGTACAATGTAACGATTACATTGGTGGAACGAGTAGGAACGAGTACATTTATCGTTCCAAGTTCGTTCCATCGGTACATTCGGTACAAGGTTTCCAAGTTCCAACTAAAAAATGGTCCCCATCAGGTACCGACTGGCAACTACCGACACCGAGTACCGACGGTGGTCAAATAGTAACGAGTTGTCACGATCATAGACGTATCATTGCTTAATGATTATAAATACTCATAGACCTTATAGTATAATATTAAAGTCTATATGTAAATAATATAAAAAAATTGTATTTATAATCAATGATATAATATACGTATATTATACGTTTATGGTCGTCTCAGTCTACAACTCTACACTCTACACTCTACTTTATCTGCCACTGTTGTTGTTGTTCAATTTGTTGGTAATCGGTGGGAGTTGGTGGTGGTGGCGGACAGTGAATGCACTACTATTTCCTATAATAGATTTAACGCAAAATCATAAGAGTACGATAATAATATTGTGTTTTATTTTTATCATGAGATTTACACAATATTTGAAGTAAAATTATTTTTAGATTATTTTATACAAGTAAACGCGTTGTAGAAATTATTTTTTTTTTGAATGCTCTGTATTATAATTATATGGTTTAGATTTAGACCAGGGGTCTCCAAAATTTTTTATTGAAGGGCCACAAAAAATATCAAATGCTCTTTGCGGGCCAAAAGTTTATTAACACATATAATTTTTAATTTTATGAAAATATAGGTATACAAATATAAGTTAACTTTAAATCTTTTTATAAAATATTGTCTACAATGTAGATTCTACATTGTAGAATTGGTATAAATTTAAATGATAATAATAATTAATAATATATACATTGTAATTTTAATAACTTTTTTTTAATGAGAAGTATGAAATTGATGTTTTTCTGCTAATATTCGATCGAATTGAGGTTGTATGTTGCTAGTTCCAATTTTCAAAATTGACTCCAAGTGTTTGTCAGTCATGGCCGATCTATATTTCGATTTGATGTATTTCATTTTAGAAAAAGTTTGTTCGCACAAATAAGTCGTAGTAAATACAGATATATATTCTATTGCAAATTTTTTTAAATTTGGATACTGTATATCTGGGAGAAATTTATAAAAATCATCTAAAGTCTCTTCACGATGTTTGATTTTCAGTGCATCATTACTTTGTAAATCAATCATTTCCATTTGAAGGGTAGGAGGTAACTTCTCAATATCACAACTAAACGGGTTTTGAAAAATATTTATTTCTTCCTATTTTACGTCAAGGTCAGAAAAACGTTGTTTAAATTGGATTTTAAGTTCAGAAATTATTTTTTGAGCGAAGTCGACTGGAAATTGTGTTTTTGATTCTTTGTTATATTTATCACAAGTAGAAAAATGAATAAAACAATTTTTTGAAATTTGCGTTTCAAATAAAATAAGTTTTTGCCTAAATGCTTTTACTAATGTGTAAACATCGCAAATTAGAACATCTTTACCTTGTAATTTTAGGTTGAAGTCGTTCATTTATTTTGTGATATCCACTAAAAAAGCTAATTTCCAAACCCATTCACTATCTGTAAGTAAAGGCAATGGTCGATTCTTATCAATTAGAAATATTTCAATTTCATTTCTTAGTTCAAAAAATCGCGATTGAACTTTTCCGCGACTAAGCCATCGAACTGCTGTAAAATACGGTATATCTGGGTACTCTGTTTCTATTTCTTTCAGAAAATCTTGAAACTTACGATGCCTAAGTGCGCTCGAGCGAATAAAATTTACTGTTGATATTATTGGATCCATAACACAAGACAAGTCTAAAGTTTTTCCGCATAATGCCTGCTGATGTATAATACAATGCAAAGTCATTGGTTTAAAACCTTTTTTTTCACAATTCGTAAATATCTGTCCAATCAAACCTTTTTTTGTGCCACACATATTTCTTCCGCCATCAGTAGTGATACATTTCAAATTTTCCCACTTCAAATTATATTCTAAAAATGATTTTTCGATAACTTTAAATATGTCGATACCTGTCGTAGTATCATGCATGCTATGTACAGAAAGTAGTTCATTTGAAATTTCTAAATCTTTATTAACACCTCGAATAAATAAAAGTAACTGTGACGTATCAGATACATCTGTTGATTTGTCAAGTGCTATACTAAACGAAATGAATTCTTGAGTCTTATTACTAACCTGAGAATTTAAATTATTACTAATATCGTCAATTCTACGGGTAACTGTGTTAGCAGAAAGGCTAATATTTTTAAAAGTATC
>NW_019100593.1:642054-671799 GCF_001856785.1 Myzus persicae | reverse complement strand
TATAACATAATGTATATTTTTAATATAAATATTAGCTATTAGCTTATCTAACTATGGTATAAAATATAATATGTGATTTAATGTACAGGTTATAGGTTTAATCGGGAATCCGGACAAATGTAATTATGGGGAAATAATGCCTTTAGTAGTGAGAGTATTTAATACTGTGGATAGTAGGGAGATAAGAGGATTTATTAATAAGCTTAAATTAGATATAAGCCTGGAGCAGGTGTCGGTGAATTTTTCTGTGTGTGAGTTTTGTTGTTGTTGTTGTTTGGTGGCTTCTGCGTATGATTTTGCTGTGGAGTGAGCTTTGAATTGAGGGCGCTTAGTTGGTGGAATTTTTGGAGCAGCTTTTTGGGAAGCTGCCTTGTATACTGGGCATCCCTTAAAGTTGGCAGTGTTGTCCCCACTGCATAGGGCGCATTTGGCGGGACTGTTGCAGTCTTTGGAACAGTCTTCCGTGGGGTGATTTTCACCGCATTTTACGCATCTAGGTTTATGACCACAACAGTTTTTCGTGTGTCCGTATGATTGGCAGTTATGACATTGCGGAGGGCTGCGCTTTTTATGCGGTTTCTCGATCTTAACTTTAGTGTTAAGTAGTGATGTGATGTCGTGAATTTCTTTATTGTTGTCCTGAGGTAGGACATCTACAAAGAATAGTGGAAGGGGGGATTTGTTTTTGTTTTTGGCGTTGTACACGTGCTTTACTTTGTGACCTAGCTCGTTCTGTGCGTTTATGATGTCGATGTTTAATGTGGAATAGTGCAGGTTTCTAATGGCGACTCTGTAGGTGCGGAGGTGACGGGGGGTATATGAGTGGAAACTGGCGTCCGTTTCATGTAAGTGGTCAATGATTTTATTGTAATTTATACGATTTGATGGTATAACCTTGAGGTATTCCGATGATGCCCTGCAGGTGAAACCTTTTGGGCTGGTGATATTTTTTAAGATGGTATTGAAAGCGGAAAAGTTCGCTATGCCTTTAATAAAGATAGGTGGAATGTCCGGGTTTCTGACCTGAACGGTGTGAGGCTGGTTCGCTGGAGGAGCGTCCATCGAGTTGGATGCGGGCGTGGTTGCGGCTTCTTGGTCGCCGGAGTCATTTGTGGCGATTTCGGCTAAACGATTTGGTGTTATAAAAACTTTTGATTTTTTGTCAGTCAGACTCGGCGACAGCGACGAACTGGACAAATTTCTTTTAGACGAATTGGGTGTGCGTGGAGAATTTAAGCCCGGACTACGGGCGCTGTTGTTCATTATAAGTTTATAATAAAAACAAATAATTTATGTTGACTAAAATACGCGTATTCATAATGTTAATTAACGAGAGAGCACAGAGATAACGGAGCGATACGCCGAATAAAGCGACGTGCGTGCGTTCATACTGAATGTTGCGGCCGAACTGATCGTCGTTGTAATCGTAATCGTAATCGCTCGATGTCAATTGTCCGTGTTCTAAAAATATCGGGTGCAAAAAGTCCGAATACCTGATAGAGCGATATGGTAATCGAATAATAACAAATAATAATTCAATTTTATTTTCATGTAACAATATAGGTTTTGAGACTAATTATGTATTACGGACAGCAATTAGGACACCTCCACCTCTTGATAGAGAACTGGTTTGTGGGTTTCTGTCATATCTGTAAACTTCATATCCATGAAAACCCAGTTCAGATGTAGAAATGTTAATATAATTGTTATAAAATTATAATTATTTATTTCTATATTGTTTATCATTGTAGGCCAAGTTTCGGTGAAAATAAATATGTCGTATATTGAATTTGGTATTAGTCGTTTTAAACTACCTAGGCCACCTAGGGAGTTTGTTGTTTAGACTTCGTGCATTCTGATAATAAATATTCAATATTAAAAAAAAAGAAGTGACTGGGATTTATTTAATAATTTTTATTTTTATTAATTATACTTGGAATGCCTTTATTGTATTTAATAATTAGATCGTTCTCGCCACTATCTCTTCGTTTCTGTAATTGTTCACGTAAATTTCTCATATGATCACGTTGCATTGTTGTGCGATCGGAAGCCAGGTGAATATTAGACCAATTTGGAGAATTACGCAATTTTGCTTGCGAACGAAGTAATGTGAAAACTTCAATGGTATTAGATAATACAACTTTTAAAAGACGTGACTTATTTTCAGTACTTGAATTTGGTTTTCCGAGACGATGACAGGTAAATTTTGTTGGATTTGTTTCCATTGCGTTAAATATGGTTAATACGAGTTGATCATAATCAGTTAATTTAATTTGGGAATCTTCCTTAGATTCAGGTAAATTAAAAATAATTAAATTACATGAGCGTGATTGTATCTCCATAATTTCAGATAATAAGTTTTGATCAGTAGAAATTTGAGAGGTAGAGATTTTTTTTCTAAAAGATCATATTTATTTTCCAGAACATACATTTTTTCTTTGAGCATCTTATTTTCCTCGGATAAAATAGATATAGTTTTAATCATATCGTCAAACTTTTTATTCAAGGCTTTAATGTTATTATTTGAATTATTAACTGATGAGATTATCTTACATTGAGAGACTTTAAGTTCATCTAATGAAGAATTAATATTAGCTAATGAGGTAGAATCCATAGTGTGCGTACTAATTGTTAGTAATATATTATAGTAGATATGAAATAGACACAATCGGTGTGAACGACTATCCAGATTGAACTGAAATTATTCTGAGTATATTATAGAAAGAAATATACCACTATTTACACATAGCAGTATTTACAAATTATAAAAAAATTCTTTAAGTACATATAATAATGTTTTTGACTAAAACCTTACCTCTTATACCATAGAAATCTAGTTTAACAATAAATATTTTATGATCAACGGAATAAAAGGCTTTTTATATCTAAAAATTTACCAATTACTTTTTTGTTGTTATCAAGGTTAGTATATACAAAATTACAAAACTTAATTAATGCATCTAATGTAGATTTTCCGGATAAAAACCAATGATTATTTGAAAAAAAATTTAATTTATTGAGGAAGTCTAATAACTTTTTCTTTAAACGCTGTTTAAAAATTTTAGAAATTGAAATAAGTCTGTAATTACTGCACTGTTTTTTTCTCTCCAGTTTTTTATAAAGAAATAACAACTGATTTTTAAACGAACGAGGGAAGATACCAATTTATTGATGTTATAAAATTATATATTAAAGACAGAGGTAAAGAAAAATAAGTTGCTATAATTTTTAAAAAACTTTATTTAGATAATTTATGTTCATAAAATGTTGTTGAGTCCACAGGCGTGTCTACGGGTCATGCCTGTCATGCACAGGCATGACCTGCGATAATTTGATCCAACTTGGGTACATTATAAATTGTGGTGCATAATGTAAACTTTTTTTCTTGTTTTTTAATTGCTTGATAATTTATACTTTTAATGTTACCATTGATAATAGAAGTCTATTATCTATGAGTGACACTATTAGACAATTGTTACTTGTTAGTCTAATTCTGTACATTATCATCTTCACGACATAATGACAAATGACAGATTCTCCAGTATTAATGAATGCTAAGTATTTAGATCTATTGAAGTCTCTAAATATGTTCAAATCACTAAAACTCAGCATATATTAATTAAGATCAAATGATAACTTATTTAAAAAAATGTATAATGATACAGTTGAGTGTTTTACAGAAACCAAAGTTATCATTCCTCAAGGACAAAAAGAAAAATATCAACAAGAATTGATCAAGCTTTGGAAAATCAATATTTTGCATGTACAAAAGAAAAAGAGATGAGAGTTTCGAATTTTATTTTTTATTTATTGTTGTCTTAGATGACTTGTTAAATGGTTTGAATGATCATTTCAATCAGGAAACAATAAAACATTAAACTTATACTTGCTGTTACAAATGTATTGAAACTTGAGCCATCCCAGTACGATTTATTGTATTTGAATTATGTATTTTGGAGTTGATAATGAGCAATTGCAAGTTGAAATTAGGTTACTTAGAAATATACCTAACATACCAATTACCAACTGGAACAACTTCTAAAACAATTCATCAATGGATTGATTTTATAAATTCAAATAATAGAACTAGTATTTTTCATTACTTCTATAAAATAATAGTACTTTTTACCACTATTCCGGTAACAACTTGCTCATGCGAACGGCCATTTTTTTAGTTGAATATTGTAAAAATAAGACTTTGCAACACTATGACTCGAGAAGACTTGATGCTATGAATGTTTCTATTCATAGAACAACAGATGACAAAAAATATTAATTATGACGAAGTAATCGAGGAATTTAATGTGATGATACCATACAAAACTAAAATGTACGTGTATGGGAATATAAATATCCTAGGATATAATCACATCTAGAATAAAAATAGGTACATTACTTTAGATTATGTATAGTGTTTATTGTTTAAAGCAGCGGTTCCCAAACTTTTACTACCAAGGCACCCTTAAAAAATTGTTCGTGTTTCGCGGAACCCTAATGTCTAATCCAACTCAACTACAGTTTTTTTAAATAAAAAAAGGAAAATCAATTCTCCAAACTCTCAAGTCTAAATAATATTTTAATCATACTGTTAATGACTTTTCATTATTAAACTTAGTTTAAAAAAATTTTCAATCAAACATTTTTTAAATAACAAACATTAAATGAACATAATTTTCTCAATAATCTCATACATCTGGCGGAACCCTTGACATTGTCCCACGGAACCCTAAGGTTCCGCGGAACACACTTTGGGAAACGCTGGTTTAAAGAACCAATAAGTTGATAATACTCGTATTATTCAACGTAAAATGTTTGTGATAAAAGTGCATTCAATGTATAGGTATTTGCAAATTTTCTTGTGTCCATAACAAAAGTGGTGCCAATCGCAAGCCAACCCATAGTCATAAAAAAAACAAATCTTTAAGTTTCATTACGCCGATTATAATATATAATAACTAGTTGTTATAGTGTACAATTCCCACACGATTAAATGTTGGAAGTAGACAGCAGGCGTCTATTCGGCTCAAACACTATGTATACTTTGTTGTGGTTGTGACTACTGACTTGTGATACATCGTCATAAAAACTTAGTGTTGAAGAGGGTATACATATAGCATTTTAAACTTACCTCTCAAGTCTCGAGTCATGGTTGAATTTATACTAGGATACCCCCACCGTCAAAAATGTGATTTTATAATTATTATTCTATATAATTTCTTGGGCTTAAGAGGACGTAACACTAGTATTTGTTGTCTCCGTCTTACTAGTGCGTAATATAGCAAAATTACGCTCGGCAGAACACTTGTAGCTCCTTTAGTTTAAAAATTAGAGTGAATTCTATTATGAAACTTGGTGGTAAGAACATCATTTGTGTTTGTACATTGGTTTTTTACGATGATTCAATTTTTTAGCAAGTTATATGTATATAATATACGGTAAATTAAAAATGGTCATAACTCACTTAAAAATTGAATTATCGCAAAAAACCAACGTACAAACGCAGATAATGTTCTTACCATCAAGTTTCATAATAGGTCGATTCACTCCAATTTTTAAACTAAATGAGTTACAAGTGTTCTGCCGAGCGTAATTTTGCTATATTATACGCACTATTAAGACGGAGACAAGAAATACTAGTGTTACGTCCTCTTAAAATGTTCAGAAAACACCTAGACATGCATTTTCAACATGATGGAAATCAGTAGTTACATAAATCTCTATATAGATAACTGAAAATTTAACGTTTTTAAAAAAAATTTCTGACCAATAATTCCTAAAAAGTATCTCGTCATGATAACACGCATTTACGTACTACGATGATGAATCATACATTTTTTTCCGGAGGTTTTAAATTTGACCTTTGTGTTATTATAATTATATCTTAAGTGGCTACTCTACATCGATTCAACTAACTATAATGATTTTAATTGGTGTTTTTTTTGGCCAACTAGATTGTTCATTAAGTAGCTATACCTAATACTATTAATTTGATTTTAGATTCTGATTGGAGCGATGAATGTATTAATTTTACAATATTGTGTGTTTTTATATATATTTTTTTTGTGTCTGTCATCACGGTTTGGGAAAATTCCCGATAGTTTTCAAGAGTGACCCGGAACAAAAAATTAAGGAAAAACGGGAAGTTTTCGAAAAAATTTATTTTGGTTTTTGGTGTAACTCTAAAAAAAATGACCACAAATATATAAAATGTTCACTGAATGTTTGTGTTGGCATTTTCTATACATCATACAATTTTCAAAATATTTAGACTTGTGTTGAACTATTAATAGGCATATGCAGGGTCGGACTGGCAACAAAAAGCCCAGTCTGCGATCTCATCAAAGGGCCCTAACTAAGGTTTGATTAAAACTGTTAGCTCCGCTCTCGACTTTTCCATTTTTGTATTTAAATAAGGTACCTAACAATTAAATGAAATAAAATAAAAAAACAGATATTGTATAATATAGCTATTAGCTATACCTAGGTATACTATACAATTATTTACTATAACAATTTGTTTGACTTTAAGAAATATGAAACAATACATACATTATACATAGGCAATATGATAATAAACGTTTGAATGTAAATATTTAAAAAACTTAAATTAATTACAATTCAATACAACAATAATTTTGAAAGTTCATTAGAACTCTTTCCAGTAGAATCTATTACACTTTCTTTGTCAATTTCAACATTTTTCTCAATATTCATCAATAACAATGCTTCCATTGTTTCTTGAGAAATAGTTGATCTTAATTTTGTTTTTATATTTTTTAATTTGGAAAAGGTTCTTTCACAAGGAACTTGGGTACACGGCAACGTCAATACAAATTTACATGTATAATATATTATATTGTTATATTGAACATGTCCATAAATAGAAAATTGGGAGTCGTCAGTTAAATTTGTGAAAGTATCTTTAAAAGTTTTAGTAATAGAATTAAACTGTAAAGCAAATTGTTGTAATTCATGTACAAGTGTGTTTCTATCAAGGCTGTGCATTAATGAGTTTTAAGTTAAAAGTTAAGTTAATTTTAACTTATTAAGGAGGTTTTAGCACTATAATTTCTAAGGAGTTGTGTATAGGCAATTATTTATATTACTAGTCTAGTGACGTGTATGTGTGTACACTGTACAAAGTAAAAGAATGTTAGTGCGCGTGAGCCGTTTCCACGAAACTTCAAATAATAGTAGGTAACGATAACGACGCCCAATATTTTAATAACTGCATAAACCGGATAATTGATAAGTCGCCACGGCCGTGCTATACACGGCGATATTCGTCGAGCGGATTTTGGGGCGAATATCGTTCTGTCCTGCTATACACAAAGAATTTGCGTGACGAATTCGTTCAATATATTCGCCGCGATTTTGATACAATAATACAATAATAGTAATATAATAATACAATAATAGGTTCCAAAACTATTCCGATGTTATAAATATAATTCCATAGTTAGGTAATTCTATAGTTAAAATTACATAAAATAACTTGTGGGGTGAGTTCGAGAACATTCACATGGACATGCACGTGAAGTACCTATTCATTCTTCACTTCTTCAGTCACTTTTGTTGTGTCCATCGCTCCAGTAGAGCCACCAGTTATATAACACCGAAAATATGACGTCTGATGAATTCAGTACAGCTGAACTTGTAGCTATTGCGTTAGCATTGGAGGAAGAGGAAACAAAAAAAAACTACCAAATAAAAAAAATAAGCTGTACATCCACTGAACGCGGAAAGAAGAAAAAAAGGCCAGTTTCAACAAATTTACGGTGATTTACGTAAATACCCAGAAAAGTTTTTTTCTTTCTATCGGATGTCTACGCAATCATTTGATGAATTGTTGAGTCTCGTCAAACCAAACTTATCAAAGTTGGATAATATAAAAAATGATACGATACACCGGAAGAACGTTTGACAATTACTTTGAAGTGAGTATACTCACCTGTAGTATAATTATTTGTATTATGTGCTATATTTTAACTAAGTAGTTAATTTATTTTATTAATAATGATAAAAATAAAAATGAATTTTACACCTTGTAAGATCTGTTATCAAAAAATGTAAATGTAATGATTTTTACAAAAGAAATAAAAAATAATAATAAGTACCTAATAAACATTACACCTTGTAATCAAAATTGAAAATAGTATAAAATCGTATACAAAAAAAAGAAATATAAAAACATTTTTGAAATCTAATATAATTTTTTATAAATTAATAGTTTTTTCAAGATTATAGTTAGTATTGGGGTCATTTTGAGTTGTGGATGACGATGAAATATTTAAATAGTTTGCTTGTAGGTTTCGGCTTGAAATATCTCGCTGTGGTGGTGGTATAGCGTTTTGATATTGATACGGTAAAGAGTATATTCACTAGGACCTTGATAATATGCAGGTCTTTCTGATTGTGGATTGATGGAGGGTGCTAGGTAAGAAGTTTGAGGTTGATTAGCTGGTGTCATATATTTTTTCATACATTCCATGACTTCGATTCTAAATTGAAATTTTTTTTCAGTGTCCATCTTTCTCATCGATGGTAACAAGGACAGTAAAACATGTTTGTTTTCATCAAATTCTTCTTGTCTTGTTTGAATTCGATTTTTTTCAATGGCGTTTAGTAAATTTTCTCGGAAAGTTTAAAGTTTTTGTTTATTTGGTTTTTGCGTGATTTTAATAACATTTATTGGTACTGTTTCTTGGCCTTCTGCAGAACCCGGGGAATCAACCACGGGCGATTGTAAACTCTCCCGATGGTAAACTCTCCCGATGGTAAACTCTCCCGGGTCTACTCCAGTACTACCTGACGAAAACGTGTAAACTCTCCCGGGTCTACTCCAGTACTACCTGACGAAAACGTGTAAACTCTCCCGGGTCTAGTTTAGTACTACCTGAAGAGAACATGTAAACTCTCCCGAGTCTAGTAAAAATCATAAAATAAATTTAATATACATTTAAGTTGCGTTTAAAAATAGTCAATCATATATAATAATAATAATAATAATAATAATAATAATATAAATTAATGTCTTTAGCTGCTATGAACATGATATTATAGTCAAAATACAATAAAAAATAAAATTTCAAAAAATCCAATATACATTTAAGTTTCTATTAAAAATAGTCAATCACAATCTCTGCAGTGTAGCCAACTCGTAGTGTAGCAATAACATTTAAAACAACTCGGGAGAGCTTACATACTTCCTACAGGTAACTATAAAGTTGACCCGGGAGAGTTTACACATTTACATCAGGTAAACATAATTTTGACCCGGGAGAGTTTACACATTTACTTCAGGTAAACATAATATTAACCCGGGAGAGTTTACCATCGGGAGAGTTTACTATTTTGAAAAATCGGGAGAGTTTACCATAAAATCGGGAGAGTTTACCACCGCCCATCAACCACATTGATGTCCTCAATTTCAAGTATAATTAATATTATAAGTATTATTATATAACTAATAACCTTCATCAAAAAAAAAAAAAATGTTTTACAAGAAAGTTAAATTAAATTATAATGAGTGTTTGAATTTCATATTTTTACAATATTGGATATTCACTCGATTTCTCATGTAGCAATTTTCTTATTTTTTTTAAATTCAAAAACAATTAACTGCAAATACATGAAAATTTTACTCAATGTTTATATTGTAATTTTCTATACAGAGCCGGATTAAGTACTTTGGGGGCCGTAAGCAAATTATTTAGATGGGCCTAATTAATTACTTAATAAATATAGGTAATAAACAGGTATATATATGAGTATATGAAGAATATTGTTTTCTATTACATATATAATGGTCTTTCACCAAATGTAGGGGGGGGGGGAATGATGAGTAAATACTACAAATAACAAAATATTATTATATTATATTACAAATGAATATAAAAAGATTTAACTCAAAACTATGATAAATTGAAAATTTTTATTTATAAAATATATTTTTAAATTATAAGTAAATACATAAATTATTATAACATTAGTCGCTGCTGTCATCGTCGCAACTATCAACTTGGTTATCAAAACATAATTCTTTTTTTCTGGATTTCTCATTTGAAAAATTTTGGATCACATCTTCAAAGTTTAGAGATTTTACAAATTCACTTTCAATACTTAAAATTCCAAGATTTTGTAGGTTATTTTGTGATAATGAAGATCTTAAAACGTTTTTTAATAATTTTAATCGGCTAAATGATCTTTCTCCTGTACAGTTCGGATGACAAGTACAAATATATCATGTTATAATAATATAATGTACGGTATACAGATAAGAAATTCCGAAAATTTTTATTATAATTTAATTATAAGTAATTCCTATTTTTATATGAGTTATTGACGTCCCATAGCTGATGGCACTGCGTTTCATTATCTGCGGGGCTTTCCATCGAAACACGGGCTTTTACACACTTTTGTATAATATCATTCGCTGTCTCGTATGCATGTGCTGTATACACCTTGACAAACGCGTAATGAATATAACGTGTTTCTCCGAAACGGCTCAACCGATTTTAGGCTAGGATCACACTATGCGGTTTGTCGGTTACCGAGAATCGGTGTCCGATCGGTAATTTAACTGCAATCACCCAAAATGAAATATGATTAAGGGGCCTCATGAATGTGCGTTTTTTGGTCAAAAACCATTGTTTCTAATTCCAACGTTACGTGTAGACAATTTACACAAATTTCATTCTGAAAAAATATTCAGATTCTCTGTAACATGCACAATGGAACGAACGAGCCACATTTTTAATTTTTATAATTAAAATTGCAATACATTTCGTTCAAATGTTCAAATGCTGTTAGACCCGATATGGATCATTTAGAATTTAATCGTCAAAAAGAAGATATTTTAAATGAAATGAAAGAAATAGCATCAAAAAGAGACGATATTCAAATACAAACTATCGAACAATATGAAAATGTACAGTGGAATGAAGTACGAAGAAAGCTTTTAACGGCTTCTAATTTCGGACGTATCATCTCTCGACGACCATATACTGGCTGTGAAAATATTGTCAAGAGTCTTTTATATAACACACAAATAATGGCAGAGTCATTAGATTATGGTCGTGAGAATGAGGTTGTTGCTAAAAGAGAACTTGAAAAAATTTTGAACAAGCCTATACGAGACTGTGGTATTTTTATAGATGCAGAGCATTTCTTTTTAGGAGCAACTCCAGATGGTTTACTGGATGACGATGGACTGGTTGAAATAAAATGTCCTTACTCTGCTGCTAATATGACTCCCGACGAAGGCATATTAAATAAAAAAATTAATTTTTGGTCTGTAAATAAAGATGGGAGTATTGGAAGTTATAAAATAAAACATAAGTACCATTATCAAGTTCAAGGACAAATGAAAATTGCACAAAAAAAGTTTTGTGTATTTGCTGTGTGGACTCCAAAAGGAATAAAAACGGAAACAATCTTTTTTGATGAACAATTTTGGGAAGAACAAATGTTTCCAAAATTACAAACATTTTTTTATGATTGTCTACTACCTGAGATCGTGGACCCAAGGTATCCAGGAAGACCAATTAGAAATCCGCAATCTATTATTGATGCTCAACAAGAGCAAAAAAAAACTAGAATCGTCGTACATAGGCCATAGAATCTATACAATAGCATTAAAATATAATGAATATTTTATTCTTGTGTAATTATTATAAAGTTGTAAATTGTTTGGTACCTATACTTATATAATATCATCAATATATCATTATAAACTTAGTATAATACTATAATATAACTAAAATACTATTATTTTTTTCCCGTATACAGTATACATAATAAGTGCATGATTTTCTAAATGTTTTAAACGCGGAACGGCCGAAGCTACAAGTTCTCGATGGTTGTCGGTAAATATAAAAAAAAAGCCGAGTGGCTATTATTGTTATTTGTTATCATTACGTACGGAAACAATTATGAACGGGAGTTTTCCAAGAAGACATCACGTAACCGCCGCGAGCAACGTCTGACTAGTATCTACGGCTTGGTTGGGTGGGGGGAGTAGGCAGTGATATATTGTTGTATGTGGGTTACTACTACTAATGATCATTTACGACTAATACAACGACAAGGCTAATTGCCAAATGTATAAGAAGTTGCCTATAAAATGTTCCTTAGAATTCGGTAGTATGGAGGACCCGTATTATCGCGACCAAATTAGACCGATTTTCGGCAACCATCGGGACGCGACTGCAACATGCTGCGGTTGTCGTTTCCCGATACCGATCGGGATGTATATCATAGCACATACATTTCAATATAACCGATCACATTGTGCGGAACGTCGGTCTCTGTTTTAAAAAAAAAACGTTTATAAATGTATTGTTTTTTTCAAAAAATTATTTTAGTTTAAGTAATAATTACTTAAAATGGAGGACGAGGTGACCGAGTGGTCTGACGTGTCCGCTGCGACGCAGCCGGTCGTGGTTCGATCCTCGGCCACCGGGCGGTATTTTTCTCCGGACAAGTCGCGGTGACCGGAGAGCAAGTGCTGCCATCCCCCACCCCTGGGGCATGGCAGAAACCTACGGGTGCCCCATTCGAAATTCTGCCAAATCAAACACACACGTGTTCCCCCCTACCGTCCCAAAAACCTACAATACAAACCTATACAACACAAAAACCCAATGGCCTATGTCGCCGAGGGCTCTCTCCTTGAAAAAAAAAAAAAATTACTTAAAATATTAACTTTTTCTTCTAATATAAGAGTTCATTATGTTTGATACTGAAAAATTAATTTTGGAAGTTCAAAACTACCCATGCATTTGGAATATGTCTTCAAATGAATATAGCAATAAAGACCTAAAAAAAGCATGTTGTCGTAAAGTAACCGAATGTATGTACGGAGAGGAATGGCAACATTTTTCTGAAGCTGAAAAAGAATCTAAAGGTAGATTTTCAACTTATAAATTATTTATAGATTACTGACGCGTCATTTATGTCGCGCTCGATGAAATTACTTAGGTAGACAGAACACAGGAACGTAGAGTACGATAATTCGATAATATAAATCATTCGCATAACTAAACAGTCGAGTCCGAATCGTGTAATAGAGACAACAGTCATCTCTACATTTTTTAAGTAACATTATTTATTTGATTTACTATAGGTATAATAACCTACCTTATAGATAAATCATAATAATTCAATCGTTTCAACTCGTACTCCGCTACTCCTGTGGTCTTCAATATACTACCCATAAGAACGGGGTTACTCAGGTGATAGTGTACTGTATATATTATTACTTTTTAAACATTTAATAAACCTTGTATACGTTGCTATAAGTTATATAAGTTTCTAGGACCTGTAAAATATAACTTAGAAAACTTTAATAGTATCAATTCAACAACCCGGTTCGCAAGATCGGTTCGTGTAGTGGGAATAGCTAAACAACTACTCCTTAACTGGATGGAATTAGGTATTAATATCGATAGCCCCTTAAAGTTTTAATTAACGAGGTAGGCGTGTTGCAGTATACACCATACCTTTTTGAAAATAGCCCGTTTTAAGCTTTTTACGGACAAACTCATTTTTCAATTTTTTTAGCATTTTATTCTATAAATAGCATTAACATTTTATTTGTTGGGCCAAAAAGCGTGAAAATTTAATACAAGGCTCCTGATATAATGTTGCAATAGCAGTTGAAAAATATTAAAAATACATAGGCACAATTTTTTTTAAGCATTCAAAGTTTAAATTTTGACAAAATTTATCAAATGTATAATGTATTTATTTACTTTGTAGTTAAAAATGTATAAAATGTTCAACTTTTATAACTAGGGATTGAAAATTTAAAACAAGGTTCCACGTAAATAGGTTGTTAATAAATAGGTTGCTTATTAATATATAAATTACTTTATTCACTTTAATAGCATCAAATGTACCTAGTAATATCATAGGTAGGCTGACTGACCGTCTTCGCTCAGAATCATTATTCTTACACGATAATAATATATCATTGGATTCAAATTTAATACAATCCATTACAGTGACTTCCTTGTAACGTTGTACCTTTCAGATATTTTGCTTAATAGAATGAACTATTAATGAGAATCTCTGTTCTAAATTTTCAATCATTAGTTATAAAAACTGAATGTATTACAATTTTTTAATTACAATGATTGATAATTTTCGAGATTTTGTTAAATTTTGTCATTCGATCTTTAAATGCTTGTCAAAAAAAATTGTGTCCATGTATTTTTAAAATTATTCAACTGATATTGTAACAATATATTAGAAAGCTTGTATTACATTTTCAGACTTTTTGACCCACCAACTAAAATTGTATTGACAATTAAAAAAAAAAAAACTAAAAAACTTGAAAACTGAAAGTGTCTGTAAACAGCTCAAAACAAATCAAAATATTTTAAAAATTGTATGGTGTATACTGTATAGGAAATATAAATATAAACATTCAGTGAAATTTTCATGCATCTACAATTATTCGTTTTTGAATTACAACCAAATAAGAAGCACAGATTTAATTTCTAATAGAAACGGCCCTCAATGTCGGAAATCAATTTTTTTACTATATTATATCGTGTATAGTCTCATAAAATAAGTAAATACATTATTGTAAAATCAATTTATCGATTCGTTGCTCATCTTAAGATCTAACAACTACAATAGTTGATACTTGATGTACACAAATTGAAAAATGTCAGAAAATGCCAATCTATTTTTTTCTATGTCAAGTGGATGGCCATTAATATACTTCTATTCAATAAATGTTTGAAATTATATGACGCATGTATGCATGTTTATGTCAGACCGCTACCCTGTTAACACAGGAAAAAGTAGGTAAGCCAAGTACATCCTGTCGATTTCCACCTTCAGATTCAATGCGTCTAAACCATTACGTTTCTAGCTTCTCGAGGTTTAAAAGTGCTAAAAAAAAATAAAGTCACTTTTATGAACATTGACATATGTCTGCAACAGGTATCAGTTAATATGTAGTCGTATTATAGAGAAACGTTTATGTATCCGATCGTCTGTTTATTTCTATGACAGGTATTGTGTACAAAGCACATATATATATATATTAAACTAGATAACCGACTCCTTTCAATCATTGAAGTCCGGCAGCCATATATAGTTTGGGCAATGTTTACACTTTGTTTATCATTATCAATCATTGTGATAAGTAAGGCTGTGAATTTGAAGGAAAGTGCATTTTTTTTGGTGATTGCGAAACGTAGCTTTGTAAGTACATAGTTTGAATTATGTAACAACGTATCCATTTATATATAATAGCATTTATGCTATTTTTATTTTTCATTTTTTGCATTTTTATTAACTAAAGGTCATATTTTCCTCTTTTAGTTCATTTTCCAGTATTTTTAATCAAATTCCGTCAATTGATGGAAAAAATGTTTGAAAAAAAATTTGTTTTTGTACATAGGCTGTATAAAATAAGGAAATTGCTATAGCAATAATCTATAGATAACTACGTAAGTTATTTTTATGAATGTAGGAAAATGTACGATTAGCTCATTATCATTTGTAAGGCTCGGATTTATATGCATTTGCATGTTTTGTTTTATTAGTCCAAAGATTAGCTAGATAAGCTACAAATTTGAATTTTAAGCTAATGTGTTGGTATGCAAAATTAAATGTTGCATATTTTTGCATATAAGGACCATTTTAAATTTGTATACATATTTTAGCATTTTTCTAAAATATAATGCATATTTCCGAAAAAAAATAGTATAAAGTTATTAATGATAACTTAACGCTATATCCTACGTAGATCCCGCGAATGTGAAGTTTTTCTCGATTTAAGAATATATTTGCTGAAAACTGACGTGCATTTTTATTTGAAAATTTATCCAAGTTTTTAGTAGTCAACTGTATCCCTTCAGGTAACTTAGAAATGTTATAAAAATATATTAAATTTATTTCAATTGATTTTCGTTCATGAATTTTTATTTAGATGAGTGAATGTTCAAAATGCAACATACATTGCACAAAATACAGTTAAATTGTTTTAACTTGACATATTTTTATTTCATATTAATTATTTAATGAATTATAAACATTTATTAAACTAAATAAATTTAATTAACATGCATTTTTATTTACCTATTTTCACATATTTTAATGAAAATCAGTGCATAAAGGCATGCATATTTCGTACATTTTTAGTGCATATAATTCCGGGCCCTAGTCATTAGTTTTGAGTAACGACTTATTACGACTGTGCGAGGGGCAACCTGATAGAGCAACCGTGCGTTTTACGGTGTTGTCAGGTATTGCCCGCTCACGAGTCCGGACACAATTTACCGCCGTCCGCCACCGCTGCAGTGTGTGTGGACCTTTATGCGACAGGAGGGATTCGGATGCACTCGACCCTTACCTAATACCCAGGTTGTACACGGTCACGGCAAGGGCGCAATGCGTGAATGCAGATTTCAGGTGAACAACCAAACTGCGTGGCGCAGGGGCTACGGGTGGCGCTTGAACGAACACTCGATGTACGTTCGAACTAAATGACGGGTAAATGTATTGACTCAGTCGTACAAGGCAAGAGAGGCGCGACGACAACGAGAACAAAAACAAACTGCACGGAATCGCAAGCGGATTTTAACAGCGACGGCGCACCGGCTCGCACATACGGCGGGTATACAAAACGTAATGCTCTTTTCACTGCTTTTGTGACGGCGACACTACGACATTGAGCGGTGGTGTGGGCAAGCTCGCCGCGGGACGGAGACCGTCGCAACACAACGATAACAGTCCCCTCTCTGGAGATGTCGAACGGTCACGTGGCAAAGCCGTACGCAGCTATAGCGCAGGCCGCAGGGCAAAGTCTGAAAGGCATCTTGTACCCAACAACCAGGCCCTGATTTACGCAAGTGCAGATGGAGCAAATTCTGGCCGGGGACTTAGCCCCCCCACAAAAAAATAAATAAATAATTTGAAGTTAAAGCCCCCCTAAAAATTTGAGATACAAAAACATACTTTTATACATATTACAGAATGTTTTAGGGATAATTTATTATTATTATTATTAAATAAATACCTGAACTGTAAAAAATAAGAATTTTACATCAAATTTATATTTAAATTTGTTTTTGTTTGGATCCAAAAACTATATTTAATAATTAATAAGGACTAGTATCACACATAAACGTGCTAAACGCTAAACGTCATACTAGGTAATTTTCATTTCTTACTGTTGTTATTTCACGAGAAACGATAGGTAATAACTAGACTGATGCCTGATATCATAGTGAGCTATTCCGCCGGCTATTATATACATTGAAAAAGATAAAATATAACTAAATCGTTACTAAATGACACTATTTATTTGAAAAAAAGTGTAATAGGTTAATACAATTAAGTTAAAAATGGCAATTGTATTTTATTCATTTTTCCTTTTTTGTAAGTATTCTAATTAGTAGTTATAATAATGAGAATTTTTAATTATTTTAATGAGTTATTAAATATAAAAAAAGTATTGGGGGAATGGGGGCAAAGCCCCCACGGGTTCGTTTACTACCAACTATCCCCTCGATATTTCAAAGTTTCTCCGCTTACGTTCAGAGTTCAATATATTTTTATCATTAAATTGTCAGTTGAATTTTGGTTTTATTTGTCATTCCACATCCCAGTGCTAATCAGTTACTATCACAAAATGTTAAAATAATAATAATAATAGAAAATTGTTTAAACATCGGAAATATTCAAATATTTGATATCTAATTAGTAGCAACTATTAATAGATCAACCCGTCGTTGATGACCCTATCAGCATTTCGCTCACATAATTACCATTTTTAGAAAAACTGCTTTATATTTCATTCGATTTTGACAATATTATATATTATATGCTTCATTCCGTTATTTTTATTCACTAAAATGTATATGGAAAAACATTAAATGTTATAAATAAACTTATATATTATATATATAGTTATTGAACTCCAATGTTCCCGTATACGTTGGCGTTGTGCTCGCATGTCAGTACTAAGCTTTTTTACGATAAAATGTTATAAAAATTTTTAATTATATAAAATAAATTGTTAGTTAATAAGTTATTTACCATCTTTATAAATGGAAAATTGAAAATTAATTATATTAATTTTAAATTCATATAGTAAAATTCTTAAGTATGTTTAATATTTTAATATATTATAATTTTGTTATGTTATTTAGTTATAGTATTATCTTTTCGTTGTCCTTAAGAGGACGTAATACTGGTATTTGCTGTCTCCGTCATACCAGTGCGTTATATAGCAAATTTACGCTCAGCAGAAAACTTGTAGCTCCTTTAGTTTAAAAATTAGAGTGAATTGACCTATTTTGAAACTTGATGGTAAGAACATCATCTGTGTGTGTACGTTGGTTTTTTACGATAATTCAATTTTTTATCAAGTTATATGCATATAATATACGGTAAATTAAAAATGATCATAACTCACTTGAAAATTGAATCATCGCAAAAAACCAACGTACAAACACAGATAATGTTCTTACCATCAAGTTTCATAATAGGTCGATTCACTCTAATTTTTAAGCTAAAGGAGCTACAAGTGTTCTGCCGAGCGTAAATTTGCTATATTACGCACTGGTAAGACGGAGACAACAAATACTAGTGTTACGTCCTCTTAATTTATTGGACCAAGTAACTAAATTGTATTTTTAGTACATGAAATAATTTACAAATGTTTTAGGAGTTTTAGTTTTGAGATAGATATTTAACACTTGTAACATATAAATATTTTTTTTTACTATCAATATTTCCTCCTCCTTCTATGTAGATTTTTCTAGACCATTTTTTTTACTGGGGGGGAATTGTTCACTTAACCCTAATTGTATTAAATCAGGCCCTGCCAACAACGACATTACCTACCTAGTACCTAGTGGAATAGTGTGCCGTATGTTGGATGTGCATAGTATTACGTTCCTCACAGGCAGTGTTCGGCTCGTTCACCAAAACAAATGAATTTGTTCAGGTCAGGGTTAAGTCTTTAAAAAAGGAACTTGTTCAGGTTCAATTTCGTGTTTTTTTCGAATGAACGAGTTAAAGTTCATATTTGCCAACAATTTTGTAGGTATTTTCCCAACATTTTTTTATTAGCGTCTTATTCGATGACTGATTTTTAAGTGTATCAAAAGATAGTTGAAAGGAAAAAATATTTAGATCTTTTTTTAAATTAAATTTATACCAATTATTTCAATAAATTCTAATTATTAATGCATTATTACTAAACTTTAGTCTGTATAGACTCTTAAAACATATATAAACAAAAAAGAATTGGTAATAACTACCTATAAAGCAATACAAAGATATTCAGTAATAATGTTGATTTGGTTTCAAACAAAGGCTATAGGTTAATAATAATAATAATAATAATAGAAAATGTGATAATTATTAATGTGACGGTTGGGCTTGCATATTTTCGCATATCATATTTATGTCAGGTGAGATATTTGAAACTGAAATACGCAAGTTAGTTTCTAATGACCGTTGTGAAATGCATGATCATTTTCGATAGTTTAATAGATTTTTATTGTTATTATACTTTAATCAGTAATCTAATAACTTTAATGTAAGATATACTTTCTCGATGTAATAAATACTGATTCATTAATGGTTAGGTTATTATATAATGTATACGTTATAATGTTATATTTATATAATAACTAAATAATTAAAAATATTTTAAATTAAATAAATACTTCAAGGCCCCCTAGTCATATAGCCACGGTCCCCAGGTTAAGAAGCACTGGTTTAGAGGACCATAGTTGATAAATTAGTGAATCAAATTGGTGATTTGACTTTCAAAATTTTCAGGAAAACGAAATCGATTAAATAATATAGTTGTTACCATTTGAAAAATGAAGTTGATTTTGCTGTTGGTACAACTGCTTGTTTAAAAATGTTGAAATTATTACAAAAAAATTTGCCTTAAAAATAAAGATACACGTCTTTTTTTTTATTTGAAGTCTCGTATCATCGATCCATAATCGTTAAAACCCCCCACTTACAACGATATAAGATACGGTATACTCGTATTTGTGGTGTAATATTAGTTTACACTTAAACACACAATTTCTGCATTACCTACTTTAATTATTATTCATGTAAGTGATATATTTTATACTAAGCGGGTGCATATTGTGGGCTTATGAACTCGTATATATTTACATCATGATAAATATATACAGTTCGTTGCAGATGTGACTAAATAAACATTTACAAAAAACCTAGGCATTCTTTGTTTTCTTGTACTTCCTTACTATACTAAGAAAACTATTTTATACAGTTTTAAAAATTCCTATTAGGGGATCTGACCCCCATCCTCTTTTTGTAAATGCCCCTGTTTGAAATACAATAGAATAGTAATAATAGAAATAATGTTACATTTTAGGCGACCTGGTCGGCTGTTCGTTTTCGATGAAGTTAGATAAGTCACTATATACCAAATAAACTGACTGCCTATATAGTGTTGTGCTTAATATTTAATAATTTCTATACATTTTATTGATCATGCATTTAAATGTGGGTACTTGCCATGTTTGCCCACACAATTAATTAATATTTTTTTCATACATTTAATAAACATTTTACTATAAATTAATGTTTTTTAATGTGAAATTGTTAATAATTTCCAGTAACTGTGTACTTAGTTAGGTACCTCATTAAAAGTCATTAAAAGATAATACCGTTACAAACTTATAATGTTTAATAATATGTACCGTAGTGATGTAGTCTAAAACCTAATATAAGTGAACAGTAACACATTTTAGTATTTTACAATACAATTAGAAAATGATAATGTATAGAATATAGATACAAGATAGTTGTGCGGGCGTCCATGAGGATCATGAATGGATCATGGATCATAGATCCCACAGGCATCCAAGTCACCGTACAAAAGCGGTAAGTCGATTAATTTATACCTAGTATTTACAGTTTTACAGAGTACCTATACATAATTTAATTTTTATTTATATAGATCATGTTACGTTTGTATACAGATGGTTTCATTTCATAGGGACTGCAAATTGGAATAATTAGATATAATACTATAATAGTATTACAGTATTTATTTAATAGATATTATGTAGGTATCACAATCAATTCCTATATTATGTTTTTTTTTAAAAAAAGGAAATAGGTACATCAATATTTTTTATACGAATCAAAACTATTTAAAACGTTATGCTGATACGTTTATAGATCATACCATCGTACAAAGATTACTTCAAGTTACTTGTAAATAATAACTTACAACACGTGATACATTCACTAAAAAATCTATTGAATCGTAATGAAATTATTATTTTAAAAAGTAAATGAGGTAGAATACTCTTAAGCTGTTCAGGAGCCTTAATTAATAAATGGGTTGCGACACGTCAGCTAGGAGCCTGCGCCGCGCATTAGTACGTAGGAAATACATGGGTAAGAATTTACGCGACGGTCAACTACATTGACGCTACATGTTTTGAACGACTATCCGTACAACAGTCAACAATAAATAATAATACACATCTCCAACGATTATTACGCTCGGGCAGCTTCGGTCATACGGTAGGACTGTAGGAGTGATTACGGCCTGCCCCGACGGCGGCATACGGCGCATTGCGCCTAACGCCATCTGTTGAGCAATATATTTTTACATTTTAACCAGGCCTCCAACTATGAATTTTATTTATCTGTATATATTTTGTCACCGAGTAAACGCTACAGTCAATTTCATATATACAGATAGTCCAGACACCACACAAAGCTTTGTCCGGGTCTATCAATTGTGAGCCCGCGTAGACGCGTAGTGCACATAGTTGCATAGCTGCATAGCTGCAACACTTTTTTCTCGTATTTCAATAGATTAATTAAATACATTATAATATATGTTTTATAATTTATAAGTGTTTTTAAAAAAGATTTTCATAAATAAATTCAGCGTTTGGAAAGAAGCACACAATGAACTTAACAGGTAGTCATCTAAAATTATATTTAAAAGCATTTAATTGTTTTTTTAATAACTGTTAATCAATATACATTATGAATTATTATTATTGTCATAGGATAACCTAAATTTACTCATTTTAATAATCTTTTACAAGATGACAGAAAAGAATTAATAAATTGTGTTTTTTAAACCGAGATCATTATAAATATTTTTTTGTTTCAATAAACAATTTTTAAAAAAAAACTGGTAGCTAAATACATAAGCAGGTAGTCATGTGTATCTTATATCTTGTCATTGAGTAGGTCACTGTAATGGATGTGTTAAATTTTAATTCAATAATAATTCATCATAGCATATGGAAAACGATTCTAAGCGGAGATCCCTGTTAGTCTTGGAGTTAATTACTAAGTATATTTTATGTTGTATTTATATTAATTATATTATATATTAATTCATTAAACTATTGTGTTGATTGAATTTAAAATTAGAATTATATTCAGTATGTGTTTACAGTTGTGAACGCATACGAAGACGTGTGTGTAATATGTGTCGACAAAATAGGTACTAGATGTTATCAAGCTCATTTTATTTTACTATTATTAGCCCGTAAGTATTGTACAGTGTAAGTTGAATTAATATTTTCTGAAATCTTTTAATTAATTGTATTATTATAATAGTACGAGTATAAATCTATAATGTCATATATAATTGAAATAATAATACATTTTTTTTTTCGAAATCCAAATCCTACTTAGTCATAATAAGTAAATCTATGAAAAAATTATTTTAGGTGAGACTCAAATCACCCAAACCTACCATCGACTACCAGCACTATTGATTGTGCAATATCATATTAAGGGGGTTGGAGCCAGTGCGGTTTTAGCGCAAAAACATGCCTTACAGGAAAAACTCTCATGCTCTGTAGAATTGTCAGACTTTGTTCATTTTTTTTTTTTATTTAAAAGAAGAGAATATTATGCTGTTACATACAATACTGTTACATTTTCTTAACTAACATCACAATTATTGATAAGTATTAGTACACTATCTCGCTTTTCTCTCGCTGTTTTGTTAGGTCGTCTCTTAACTAACATCATAATTGATAAGTATTAGTACACTATTTCGCTTTTCTCTCGCTGTTTTGTTAGGTCGTCAGGCCCAATACAAGTAATGGTGTTGTGGGAGATTAGATATTAAAGGTAAAGATTTTAATAAAGAATGCGAATTTAGTAGACGCGTAAAAAATAAACTCTACATTTATTTTACCTATCCAATTATTATTTTAGTGGGTAATATAGGCACTAAATACTAAAATACGAATGGAATTTTGGGTTTAAATTAATATAAAATAAATTGTAGCAATGTATTATTTTACTATCGTTTACTTAGTTATAATTTCCGTAAAAAAAAAACATAAAAATTATACTATAAACAATTATAAATTATAAATTAATAATCCATTGCTACAATTTATTTTATATTAATTTAAACCCAATATTTTATTCGTATATTAATATTTAGCGCCTATATTACCGTATTGTACAGAGTATAATTATGTGAAATATGTAATAACAACCGTAATAAAATAAGAAACACTATAGATCACCGGGAACGGTTTTATGTTTCTAAATCAATTTCTTAGTTTAAAGTATTATAATATAAATTATATTATTATAAAATGGTGATATTACCTTCAGTGCCGCAACTAGGTTTTGTAGGGCCCTGATGCTAAAAACTTTATGGGGCCCCTGTACTTGCATTATACATTATAATGAAAAAAAGTCAGTGCACAGATAACCTTTGGCAGATCCCTAATACTAGACAAAATGTATGGCCCTAAATTTTTAAAACTTTTCAAGCTCTATACTGCTTGACAAGCAGTATAGTAATGTGGCTATATTAAGTTCATCATATTTTTAAACACATCTCCAACAATACATCAGTTATCAGTAGTCAAATAGTCAAATAATTAATAAAAAGTAATTCATTTATTAAACAATATTATATTCAAATTTAAATAACAAAAAATAAACAATCAATAGGTACTATTATAATTTATAGGTATTATACAAAGATTTTACTTTATAAAGTTTTTTTTTCTTGACTTCAAATTAGCAAAGTCATTTATCAATTTTTCAATATCTAGTTCTTTTGTCCTTGATTTTTCTATGTTAAGTATACTTATGCCAGTTAATCTATCTTGCGAAATAGAATTCCGAAGATAATTTTTTAGGAGTTTTAATTTGGAAAATGACCTTTCGGCCGTAGCTACAGTAACTGGGAGACTTAAATATATAATACAAGCTGTGAGAATTTCACTGTAAAGAGATGAAAGATCATATTCAATTATAAAAGATGTCAATTCTTGAATAGTTTGAATTTTTGTATTTTTAATAAATTCTTTTAATGAAATTAGTTGTCTTATTAAATCTGATGTCACATCGTTATTGTAAAATGATATGAAATCATAACAAGATTTAACTATTTCTGACTCTTTCATAATAACGATTAACAATAAACTTGACTCAGTTACAAAAGTTAAAAATTAAGTATAACACTCAAAAATGATCAAATTCAACGAGTATCACCGCAATATTATCATTAAAGTATTACTAGATTTCTTTATTCCATCGTGCTGAGGTGCTCAATGCTCATGAAGTATTCGAGAATTTATGTAATAATAATAATCATAAAGATAAACGATTAACGAATTACAATTTTAGTAGGCATTAAGTATACCTACTGATTACTGATATTATATCATAATAAATGTGTTGTGTGTCCATGGCCCGAGCGTTTGTTTGTGTGTGTCTATGTTGAGAGTTATAAATAAACCTATTTTTAATTTTCAAATGTGAATTACCATCGTACATGTAAACAAAGATTATCAGTTATCAGTGGTCTCAAAATTATCGGATATTTATTCAACATTTGGCGGTTGATTGTGACATTAATCTATTATAGAAATATAGAATGTACATTTTCCATTTTTTTTTTTTTTAAATAATAACTTGCTTAATTTTTCGCTTTGATGATGGGCCCCTCACCATAACATAAAACCTGGCCAGGGAATGCATTGCATACCTTGCCTCCCCTATTGTTGCGGCACTGATTACCTTTTTAATCCTTGTAGCGGTTTCTTTAGGTCAGTTCCCGTTTTGTCGCCGTACCATTTCGCCGAATTTATTTTATTGCCATTCCATTTCGCCGAATTTATTTTTTATTTATTTGTTAAATAACTTAATATAACCTTTAAGTTACAAATTACATACTAATTAATAATATTTAAATAAAATTGCATACACCATTATTAGGTTAGTCATAAATAAAAAAATTGATAATTACATAATAATAATAATAAAATTATAAAAATGTTTTTTAAATTAGTTAAAATTATTCATTGTGCTTAATTAAATAACTAATGTCCAAATAATCAATCCATTTTATCCGTGGAGGATCGCTTGTCACTCTCTTTAAGACAGCAAATTCTTTGTTCGAAGGTTAGGTTATTATAAATTCTTTTAACTTGTTTTCCACGTTGGAGAAGTTTCATGTCATCTTCAATTTTGGCGTGTTCTTTTCGTCATATGACGATAAATTCAAATATACTAGGATGATTTCGACCGGCTGCTTTATTTAATGCATAATGCCAACCTTCTAAATCGTTAGTTGTTTGCCTATCTGTATTATTCCAGTGGTTCCAAATTTATTGACTAAATCTGGGCGTTAAATCGTCTAACCATGTTTCAACAAAGTAATTTAAAAATTCTTCCACTTTTTGATTATTATTTCAAATGATTAATATTTTACAGTATTTGTATTTTATCGCTTTACAAATCACAAATCATATTTTAAAATAAAAATAATCAGGGAATTCGGCGAAATGGGTCCACGGCAAAATGGGATTGATTCGGCGGCGAAACGGGATACGATCTTTCTTTATTGCAACCGTGGTTAGCGTCTGATGTGTGAAACGAGGTGACCGATTTGTATTTTAAAATAATATACTTTTTTTTGTTAAGTTCACTATTATACATTTTATTTAATCCTTTAACATACATTAATATAAATCTTTCTCTTAATTTCATTTATATGATTACGCCTTTCTGTACGGACGATCCGCGTGGTCTGTCACACTTACGCTTGAACGTATATACAAAAAGGCAATAATAACACGTCTGGCCTGGTAACTAAATGCTCAGTTCCTTATATCTAATGTCGTGTGTGCGTGTGTATATCTTATTGTTATATTTTATCCTATTAAATATCTGTAAGTTATTTTTATCCTTAATGACTAATAATATTATTAATTATTATACTTATTTTATTACACATATAATATTTAAAAAAGATGGCTTATGTGTACATCATTACACAACATTTACTATTTCTTTATCATTAAAAACATTGCTTAACCTGCCCACAGCTTCCCTGAGTATAGGATAGGTTAGGCTAGGAAATTCTGAACGCTTACACATTATTTTGTTTGGTATTTGTTTAATACATTTCTGGAATTTATTCGACGTTAAACTGATTCCTCAGTGTATACCTAGAGGTTAAACATTTGTATAATAATTTTTATTAAGGTATTAGGTATAATAGGTACAATAATATATTTTTATTTTAAGTAGTGTTTAAATGCATATTTTTTGAATTTCTTGATTTAAGATTGAGTGACCCTTTTTATATTATATAAAAAAAATGACAAACAGTTGTGGGTTAACTCTTTTTTTTTCTAAAAAAAACCTCCAATTTCATTTTCAGTCACTATTTAATTATTTAAATATATTTTTATTAGTTTAATATAACCTCCGTGTTCAATTTAAAATACTGTCTTGCATTCTGTACAAAAAATTTAGCCTATTTCTTCACATTTTCTAAGGAAAGCGAATTCAGACTGTAAAAATACAGTAAATGTGCATCACCTCTTTGGGATTAAAAAAATGAATATAACAACTAACAAAAAATAAAAGAAAGGAACAGACGATACGTGGTGACCATATCATTAATGATTAACGAACAAGACTATTGTACCTTGTACAGTTCGTAACGTTCATACGATGATAACGTTCATACGTTACCAGGAATAGGAACATTCAGGATATTTTTTGGTTCTGGTTCCGGTTCGGTTAGGCTCTTATATATAAAAATTAAACGGTTCCGGTTCTGCTTTCGGTTCTTAATATTACAAAATAAGGTCTCCGGTTCCGGTTAATTCGGGTACTTATCCGGTTCTTAAACATGCATATTTTCAAACATTACCGCAAAAGGTTTAAAAAAAACATAGGTAGGTCCTTCTCATATCTTGCATACAAATTTAGATACCGTAATATAGACAATTTACAAACACAGGTAATGTTAGATGTCGGTTAGGTTAACTAATAGGTGACACCTCACTAATGAGTATATTCTATAATCGGTCGCTACCCAAGGAGGGGAGATTGTTAATTTCGCCCGGAAAAATATCCAAGTAAAAAAAGGACATGTAAATTCCGGCCGGATAAATAAATATATTTAAACTAAGCGTTCCGTGACTGTACGACGCGACCGTACTTTTCGCGACGCGGCGCGTGTTATAACTTATAGTATTGGGAAGTCACAAAATGTTCGAACACGGAACAATCGTATCTCAAACGATAATCGTCAATCATGTCATATCTTATCAGCTTTGACTGCAATATTGTGGATCTAATAATTATTGGAAATTTCAGATAGAAATATTATAAATTGTAGTCCATAAAATCAAAAATCGTACTGGAACTATTTACAATGCCTGATGGTTGGTATTAATTTGCAATTTTTTTATTTGAGGTTAGAATTCAAACTCTTGATTAAGCTTATCAGCTATAATTTCTCATCAAGGGACCTAGCTACATGTATGTTTCTTTACCTGTATTTTTTTCGGGCGGAATTTACATGTACATTATTTTACCTGTAGTTCAATTTGGGCGGAATTTACATGCGCCCCCAAGGAGGCCCATAGTAAAATGGAATAAGCACAGATATATATAATTTTATTCTAGATATATCTGTGGGAATAAGTACAACATCAAATTACAGTATGGCCACATGAAAAATAAATCTTAAATTACTCGTATGCTACTCGTATGTGTCAATGTGAGTTGAAGTTATAAATAACTAGGTATTATTTGTAAGTAAATATAAACATTCGTAGAAAAATACATTATTGGTTTACGACTATTTTCATTATATCGTAAATGAAAAATGCAACCCGTACGTTTGTAAATATACTAATCAGTATGAATAATACGATTATTAGGTAGTATCCCGTTTCATTTCGCCGTCAGATTAATCCCATTTTGCCGTCAACCCATTTCGCCGCATGCATTCTCAAATTATTTTTATTTTAAAACATGGTCGTGAATTTCTGATTTGTAAAGCGATAAATAGACACTGTGAAATATTTATCATTTTTAACGATCTTAGTACTATACTGTCTGAATTCTGAAGTTATTGCTGGATAAATCCCCGATAAAATTATATAAAACGAAAAGAAAACGCCAAAATTGAAGATGACATGAAACTTCACCAACGTGAAATACAAGCTAAATCCATTTACAATAAATACGTTAAGCTCGAACAAAGAATTTGCTGTCTTAAGGAGAGAGTGACAAATTCACTGACAATAAGCGATCATCCACAGATAAAATGGATTGATTATTTAGAAAATATTAATTATTTAATTAAACACAATGAATAATTTTAATTATTTAAAAGTAACTTTTTATATACATTTATATGATTATTTTTTTCTTATTATTATGATTATGCAATTATCGAATGCATGACTTTATTAAATGTGCCTGATAATGGCGCAGTGGTGTATTGGGGGGCAGTGGCAGCGCGAGAGGGTTTTTGTGAGACAAATGTCTCACAGCTAAAAGGGGTGGTGGGTGGGCTCTGTGCATAATAAAAAGGTGGGTCGTGTGTGCTGCAACTAACATTTTCTTGCCTCACTGTCGAAAAAGTTCGCGCCGCCACTGTTGGGGCGACACGGCGTATACTCACTTCTCTAGTTTTTTTTTAGCGAATACTCTCTAAGTAAACGGCGATACGCGGGTATACGGACGTATATATAGCCCCGTATACCTATTAGAATTTTCGGTGATAAAAACAAAATGTTCTGTATATTTGTAATTTTCATTTCTCAACTTAGATCATATAATATGATCTAAGTTTCTCAGATACAGTATAATATTATTTTACCATATTTTAGTATTATTGTTCCATGATAACATAATATTATAGAACGACGTGCGATAGCACGAACTGAGTCGGCGGTATGAACTATGTTCAAAATTTTAGCAAGACGTGCGACAGTACGAACAGAGTCGGCGGTATGAACTATGGTCAAAGTTTTAAACAACGACAATAAAAGGCGTAAACGGCAATGGTAAACAGGGCACAGTTCACAAAAATCTCACGAAAGTTGTGCAGTTGTGCTATGTCCAGAGGCTGGAAAGCGAGTCGCATGATATAACAAGTTTGTTATATCATGGCGAGTCGTCGGTACTCGCAAGTCGTTCGTAATTCGTAGCTTGTACATCGTGAATCTTGATGGTGTGAGTTGACTGGGTGGTGGGAAACTGGAAAAAACGTCTCGCAAAAACCGTTACAAAACACAACAATAAGATGTAAAAACGCGGGAATTATTAAATACATAATTGAATATATATTTCAAGACGGCTCATTTAGGAATACTAAATTCTAAAATTGAAAATTTGAACTCATTTGGCGGTTGGCTAGGTTGGGTTATCTTTTTCTTTTTCTTTTTTCTCTTTTTTTTT
>NW_019100593.1:608639-641254 GCF_001856785.1 Myzus persicae | reverse complement strand
CATAGACTTAAAGAAATAGACGGAACATTAGTCCCGAGGACTGGGTGGCGTGGTCGTGCCAAACGGATTAAGAGAGACAGCATTAGTTTTATCATAAGAGTGAGAGAATTGGCCTCTGCTCCGAGGACAGCCAATTAGAGCGTTCGTTCAATTTTATTATTTTCTAAATGATAAGACAATTATTTGTGATAATAATATAATATTCTTTATATTTTAAAATACAAATTTCATAATTTAAGTTGAAATTTTCAAGTTCAACTCATTTGTAAAATATAATAAATTGTTAATTAATATCTGTTAGACTTTTGTATTTAAATTTTTCTTTGTAGTTTGTTTTAAAACTAAAAATGTTTCCTTGATAAATCTAAAATAAACATATAAAAACAATAAAATAATTATTATATTTCCTGTTATAATAAATATTACATTTTCAGCTAAAGTTATTAATTAATTAATTTATTTTATTAATTTATTGATTCATATGTGTAACTAATTTTGTAAATTTTTGCCTGAATGAAGATTTGAATACATCATCGTTTATCCTGGTTCCAATATGTCTAAGACGAACTTTCAAAAATAAATCTATAATCAGATTAATTAATTGCTCTCTATGATTATTGAATACACATTGATTAGATGTATGATCTTCAATATTTTGAAAAACATCCATGTAAATATCTTGCTTTATTTTAGTTTTAAGAAATAATAAAATATTATTTTTATTAAATAATACTGTTTGGTATTGTTTTAGGTACGCTTCAGCATATTTACATATAAGTATGACATCTTTACTTGGATTAATTAAGTTACAACCATCCCATTGTTTGAACTGCACAAATTGTATAGTACGATTTGGATTTTTTTGTATCAATATGTTTTTACAATATGAACAATCAATTCGCTGTTTTACTTTTTTTACAATAAAGCCAGCTATGTATTCAACAACATCTTCTACATAACTACTGAGACTTACTGAACTTTCAATATAATCATGATCAGTTAATTCTTTACTTGAGCCTTCAGTTATATTATCCGTAGTATTGAACTCCAGTGGTAAAATAGTGGTAGCATCTAGAATACCACAGTTCCCAAAACATGATGCAGTTATTTGGTTATTTACAAGTAAACGTTTATAGGCATGTTCAAATTGAAAACAACTTGGATTGTTGTTAAATCCATTTCTTCCCCGAACTGCACTGAAAAAAGTTTCTAGATGATCCTGCGAACATTTATATGTAAGCATATAACCATGGTTTAATAATTGTTTATCATCTAAAGTTTTATATATTTGTATGCAGTTTTCCAAATCTAATATCAACCCAACAAAACCTGTATTTCTGGAATGATTTACTATATTAATTTCTTTGAATATTGTAGAACCTAGCTTTTTAGTGACTTCTTTAAGTGTCAAACCCATTACATATGTTTTGAATTGTTCTGTGAACTGTTCATATTTTTCTATTGTTTTTAAACTTAAAGGTTTACCATAAGGAGCTTTGCTAAATTTACTTCGGCTATTTAATATATCAAAAGCTCTGTTGAAGTATTCGCAAAACTCAGCTGTTGCAAGAGCATTTTTATAATCAGAATCAGTGTTATGGAGGTATTTCAAAGCTGAATTCACGCTTTCACTTAATACTTGCACTGCTAACTTAACCCTCATTTTTTCATTGTGGTAATGGATATGTCTATTTGTCAATTTTGTAGCTAAATGTAAACCTTGATCCTTTTGTTTTTCATGGAGCATTCTTATAAAATTCCAATCTATACATTCCCCTTTACTATTATATATTTTTTGTTTTTCTCCAAAACAGTTGCGAACTAATTTCATCATATGTGCTGCATCCCATATTAAGTAAATTGGTTGTTGTGTAATAGGATGGTCAATGTAAGCCTTCATGTTTTTGGGAGAAAAATTGGCTCCTAATTTAATGCACATTGTTTTATTCACACTCGTTCCATCATATGTGATAGAATGTAAATGAGAGTTTGTTTCATGTAATAAAATAATGCATTTTGTCAATAAATTAGCTCTTTCTTCTCCATTCAGTCCATTAATGGCAAAATATCCTACAGGGATTTTCCAATGACTATTAATGGCAACGGCCATAAAAACAAGGATATTTGTAGCTAGAGGCCTATCTCGCTCATCTCCATCATACCCAATTTCAGTGCCCATATTTACAAATCCACTCCACTCACTCCCTGTCCATGTTACATTTTTTTTAACTGCCATTTCATCTACTGTTAAGTTGATGGCAACATTTTCATTGGCAGATTTTAAAGAAATTGCATGTAATGCTTCTTGACTAAAACCTGGTTTGCCATTAATAACTTTGTACCACCGACTGATACTTTTAGGATGAGGTAAGACATTTTTGAATGTGCTACGTACAAAATCATATGCCTTAGCTGAATAAAATTGTAGCGTTACAGCAAATTGTCTAAGCTCAGCAGTAAATTTACCTTTTTTATTTTTAATCATAAGCTCTCTTAATACTGAAGACTGGCAAGACTAAATAAATAATAATTAATTTAGGCATATTATGATTAATTGGTGGTATTAAATATAAAATTTAACAAAGTTACCTTCAGAATTTGTGATGCTTGTTCAGATAACATATTTTGTTTCTCCAGAACCTCTACCATTTCTTTAAGGTTTTTTACTTTTTTTAATAATCTTCGATTACACTCTGTTAAACATTTAATCCTTTTATCTTTGAGTACCAATTGGTTTTTAATTAAATTTAAGTTTAATTTAGCTCTTTTAGGTGTTGAAAAGTGTTCATTAGTCAAACTAGCAACATTAGATGGTCTCCAAATTAACCTGTACAAAATTAATAAAAAATAAATTTAAAAATGTTTAATTTGTTACATTACAAAACAATATAAATTTGTAAATTACCTTCTTGCACAGCGTTGTGTATTTATTAACAAATCATTTGATGTCATCATAATATTTCTAGATAATATTGTATTTTCACCATGGTCATTTACACTGGATAAAGAAGTACTAGTAGATAGTTTTGGACTGTTAAAAATAATATAATAATAAATAATAACATTATATAGGTACTACACTTTTTGAAAATTTATAAATATTCTATCAAGGTCCAAATAATACCTATTTTCAACATATTGTGGTGTACTTGATTCTGAACAACTTAATATTTTATTTTTGCTATGTGAGGGAACATATTGTATTTCAATTTGGTCTCTAAATTTCAAAAATGTTTAACAATTATATTTATATTACATTGACATAAAATATACACATTTTCTTAAACTTACTCGACAAGTTTTGGGAGTGCATCCTTCTTAAGTCTAGTACTAACATAATCCTCTTTTTTAAAATGTGATGAACATATGTATGAATAATTAGGTAGTGTTCCTTTAATGTTGCATTGATTTAACCATTTTTGCCTCATATATGGATTACTAGGGAATCTAATTTAATAAAATGCACAAAGAACAATTAATAATAACTGCCACCCAACAACTACCAAGTTATTGACAGACTTGGGTAAAATACTTTTTAAAAGTATTTCAAATAAATATTCTGAATACTTAAAAAAAAGTATTCAGAATAGGTATGTATTCGAATACTTTATAATAATATTCCTAACCCTAAGTATCTAGAATATTTCACATAAAGTATTTCAAATATTTTTTGAATACTTTTTTTCAGTAGATTTAGATTTCAATACCAAAAATATTATTTTTTCAATTCTGTGTTTATAAAAGAAGATTACTATAATCACAATAGTACCTACACACCTATATGGCAATCTTGAATCTATTAGTCATAAATTATATTCAAATTAATAAAATTAGTACCTAATGCATAAGAGTATACCTATATAAGAAAAAAAGTATTCCGAATACTGTACTTAGAATACTTGTAAAAAATACCGTATTGAATACTTTCAAAAAAGGTAGCCAAGTCTGGACTTATTAGTTATTGATATATAATTCATCAAATAAATATACTTATGAAATGTTGCCTTTTGATCATTACATTCGCACACAATGCATGTCTTCATAACTGAACTTATTATTCAAATTTATAAATAATATTTATAATAAATGAAAAAACATAAGTTTAAACAATTAATAAATATTTATAAATTTAAATAATGTATTATAATAGGACAATAAATAGTTTAATAAAAATAATCTTTTATTTTCGATCTATTAGATAATAGATAATATTAGCCATTAGGTAATAACATAACCTACTTCAATGAATAATATTATTACAATTGTTCATAGTTTCTATAAGTAATAGATATTATAGATTATTTTTATTATAGATATATTTAAATATTGAAAATTATTCCCGCGGTTTTTCAACGCCCGATCCTCGGAACAAGCTCCACCCACTTGCAGGCGTTATCATACCTAATGTTCCGTCTATTTCTTTAAGTCTATGGATATAAACCGTTTTTTTTTACTGTCTGGTAACGTCGTTTACGTCTTTAAGAGAATAGCTTAAATGATAACGTCGAATGCGCTGATAATATCCTAACGTTCCAATCATGCCAACTACGCTTAATGCGACCAACACGCGTTAGCGGAATCGGCCCCCTGTACTTTATGTGCTTATATTTTTAATAGTATTAAATCTGCAAATGTATTTTTTTAAATTACATAGTTACTTGTTTGTTAACATTTTTAACAATATTTATGATTCATAATAAAATTAGATATATAACAAGAGTATAGTTTTCTAAATAACTGAATAAAACAACATGAGTATAAAAAAAATATAAAACAAAACACTTATGATATCAGTATATATAATGGTATTCATTCGTTATATTTTTACTACTGTTATTTTTCATTAAATTATATATTCTGGACACAGCTAAAAATTCTTTAGTTAAGACTTCAGTTTCTGAAATGTTACTAATTTGATCAAATTTTGAAATCATTTCAGGACCAACTTCATAGCAAAAAGTATTAAAATCAAAATTATTAAGGCTACAGACTTCCTCAGTATTACAATGGTCAATTACCTGACTTTTACCCAGACATTTTTTATAATCTATCTGATTAGGGTTCCAAGGATAAAGACCACAGGCTTTGAAACCATTTTTCAAAATGCTAGGATGAAGAGTTTTTTAATACCTGGTCTAATATTGGAGCAAAATCTTTTTTAGATACTGCCTTGTTCAAATTGTTCTGATTTTTACGCCATTCAAAGACTCCTTTTTTCCATCCTGACTTCAATGGACGGAATGCAGCTACATCAGCCGGTTGCATTATTCGAGTGGAATTTGGATATTATGCAATCAAAATAATTTTAAGGTCCGAACATAGTTGACTCAATTGATAAGTTAGACGACTTTTATGTCCATCCACAAAAAGTATGACAGGGAGTTTTATATTATTTTCAAGTAGAAAGAGATAAAATATATTGGCAATAAATTCATAGAAGGTTTCAGACTTCATTCATCCACTATCTGAATGCCCAACTCCCCCAATTTTCAGGTACAGAATTTATAATATCTTGAGGTAGGCGTTTATAGTTAAGTATCACCAATGGATGACACATTAAGCCTTCAGCATTAAAAGTGAACATAACTGTCAGATTTTCTTTTGAGTTTCCAATTGCCACTTCATATACATCTTTTGAGCCTTTAGGTGCTAAAACAGTTTTGGTTTTGGGACAAAGATTATAAAGTCCCAGATGTTAGGATGCATCCCAAAGAACCTGAGTAGTTGCTTGTGTCCAAATAATTATTTGTTCTGATTTCGCTAGCAAATACAGTTATTAATTCAGGTCCAACTTGAATCAACCGAAAGTTTTGTACGTATCTGTTAATTAAAACATGTTAATCATTACATTTTGATTTTTTTATTTCATATAAGTATGATAAGTTACATGTTAAACTTAAGTGTTCAACAAATATATACAAAATTTAAAATGTTCCCATGCGTTGGTAGATTTCAATATTTTGATGCGCATATTCTAAAATTGCCCTAAAACCATCATCTGTACAAAAATTTGGGCAACTTTCATTTCCTCTGTTTGCTGGTAAATGAGGCAATGCTAAAACCTAAATTACAAACAATATATTTCTTATTGAATTTATTTCATTTATATAGGTATAAATATTTCATTACCATGCGCAATACACGGGTAGGTATAGGATTGGTTTTAATGAGGTCTAATACCAGATTGTACCTACGCCGACAATATCCACAATTGACTAAAAGAAAAGTATTTATAATTTTTTTAAGCAAAACATAAATTTTTTTTCTACAATTTTACAAATTGTTTACAGCTTAAGGGAAGTAAAAGGTAATAACCTGGCAGAAATGAAACCAACAACATTGTAGTCGACTCTCTGGAAACACCTCTTGTACAGCATTCATCAGCCCACGCTCATAATCTGTGATTATTGTAAGACCATCATAATTTAATGGTAACATATTTCTAACTACCTGAAAGAAAGTGATGTATGCTTGTTCTGTAGTCGTGGACAAGAGTGCATATACAATTGGAAATGACTAGTAAGCATTATCAAATTGTTATTTACCTAAATAATTATTTTTATTTTTTTAATAATTTACCAAAACAAACAAACTTACAACATTTTTGTATACAATTTGAAATGTCATTAATGAACCTTTACGGAACGGTTTAGGTGAACTTGGAGTGGTCACAACCTATAAGATACAGTGCGTAACTCATCGTGAAACATTGCTATCAAAACCTAATTTGCAAATATTACACCGATTTTAATACCTTCAACAGTTAATGCCTGTTGAAAAAAGTCTGACGATGGTTCAGAGTAGTTCCATAGCTAATGTGGTTTAATGCTGGAATTGTCTCTGGTATTTTTGGTCGTCTACAGTTTTTCATTCTCTTACATCTATGTTGAGCCTGTTGAAATGTATATCCAAGACTTCCAGCAGGATGACTGGTATGTTTATACAATTATTATGATAATCTGTATTTAGTTACCTACTATAAAATATTCTTTACCTAACAATTTCTTCATTGTTTATGTGCCTGATAGGCATAGACATAGCACCTAATGTTTTGGCCCTCCTACCGATAGCTCTTCTCAAGTATGGCATATCAAGGTCTCTTTCAACAGCACCATGGTTGTGTCCTCCAGGATGAAGCCGCAAACGATTTTCAGGATCATGAATTTCAATGATGGCTGTGGCTGGACAGTATTCATTTACTTTCTCCTTTCTCTGTTTTTCACAAATTAAGTACCTTATTGAAAAATAAAATAACAAGTATTATTTATTAGATTTGAATATTGTAAGTCAGTTGAATACTAACATTTTATTTCGTACAACACTTTTTTTATAATAATTATTTTGAAAATTGTCAATATAAAAATTAGATTTGTCATGTACACCTGGTATACAAATGTAGGTTCTATTATGTTGTAAGTTTTCTATAATGAAGAAAATTAATTAAAATTAAATATTAATATTTATAATAATTATGTTTATAAAATATAAATTCAAATTACCGGCTTCATAATCATTTATGAGTTCTTCATTTTCATCATTTTCTTCGATTACTAAAATATATTATAATTTATATTTATCTAAAAAATATTGTAGTAAGTAAAATTATATTAATTGTAACCAAAGGTGGACATTAACTAGTTAAAAAGTTAAAGTTAAGTTAAAAAGTTAATTTTTTTTTAACTTTTTAACTTAACTAGTTAGTTTGTTTTCTAATTAACTTATGAACTTAACTAGTTTAATTTACATTTGATATAACTTAGCTATTCTCAGTTGATTTAAAAAAAAAACCAATAAGTTAAAAACATTTTGAAATTTTTTGTTTATACGTAAATATTACTATATCAGTTTAAAATAAAAATAATCCAATACTTTAATAACACAAACATTTCTGTACTTTTTCTTGATAGCATAATTTTGTGTATATTAATATATTTTATTTATTAGAAAGGCAATAAGCTATTATCATTTTATAGTATTAGATGTTTGCAGTACAAATAAGTAATAACAATAATTTATTATCGATAAGGGAAATACAGCTGACCACCAGATTCTGAAAATTGAAAAGAAAATTCTAAAAATAACTTGAAAACTAAATTATCACTGTAGGAACAGATTATTTTCCTAACAATAACGTACAAATGTTGGTGGATACCTATCTATCAAACACACTGTTAAAAACACCTAATGATTTACCTTTACCATTGAAAAAAGCATACATAAGGTTCAATACGGCGATACCCTCATCAGCTCCTGTAGAAAGGCTGTTTAGCGCAGGAGGGCAATTGATGGAAAAAATGAGAGGAAAAATGGCTGATAAAAATTTTGAAATTACTTTGTTACTGAAATACAATAAATATTTCAATATCATGTGATAAACCATGCAAATAAAATGTATAATTATTAAAGGTTTTAAAGTTTTTGTTTTATATATTTAAATATAAAGGAATTATGTTGTAAATTATATATTATGCGAGTTGCAATAATGTTTTTAATAAAATTAATAATTTTAAATTACAAATTGACAATTATTATGTGTTAATGTTATATAACTTATATATATAGGAAGGTTTATTTACTCGGCTTCACGTATTATGACATTCAATTGCTATACAATATAAAACAATTTATTTGTTAAATGTTAAATTATTAATTTGAGATGAGTATAGTTTAATTTAATAAATAATAAAAAAGTAAAATGGTATACAGTGCACATTATGATAAAAGTTAAATCAAATTGATTTATAATTTATAAATTAGAAACTAGAAAGACACATTCACTCTTTATGTGATTTACTTAAAAAAAAAAATAGATTAACTTTTTTTAAACTGAGTTAAGTTAATTTTTTTTTTTATATTAACTTGCCCACCTTTGATTGTTACTTACCTTCATCCAACTCAGAATCTGAGATATTATCTTGAACTAAAAAAATCAATTTAAGTAAATACCCTAACTTATTATATTTAACTTATACACTTTAACACTTTTATAAAATTACTTTGTAACATGGAAAAAAAATTAATTTGTTAATTTAGAAGTTACTCACTAAAGTTAACTCTTTAATGCCCAGCCTTGAATGTATTGGCAACCAATATGAAACTTCATAATTTTTACTTAAAAAAATACTTACTTGAGGTATTATAGTTATGGCCAATTAAATGGTATTCTATTGTTATTTGACCTTTTAAATGTGCATAGTTGTATTCATTCAATACATAAACTTGTACAACTTGCTCCATGATTTATTTTGTAAAATTAAAACACAAATGAGGAGTAAAATAATTACTAACAATAATCAAAATTCAAAAAGAAAACAGAAATCTCTTTTGTCAAGAAAGCTCAAAAAACACTATGTGCATTGAATCTTATATAGTTATGGGTACAAACTACAAATTTAATTTAATTAGGAAAAACATATTTTTTGATGTTTGGTTTATAAATAGTATACAATATATATAACTCAGATCATGGTAAACATCATAATTTATAGCAAACATGGTAATCTTTTAAGGGACTTCCTAAAAGAAATCGTTAGAAACCTATATCATGGTACATAATAAATTGACAAATTTCAAAATTTGTATATTATGTAAACCTTACTGAAAAATTATTGTTGTGTATTACTAACATGAATAATAAAATTATGTATTGGCTTCTGACCGACGGACAATCCCCACCGATCGTAATATGATACTTAATATTATTATTACTTGAACACTACATTTCTTATACAATATAGATGCTGATTATTCAAGAATTATGAAAATATAATTTATTTTTTACTAATATTTAAATTAGAAAATAAATATATTTGAATTTATTAAAAACAAGCGGCTTTTTTTGTGTTGATGTCACCCTTGCAGCGGGTAAAGTGGGAGTTTTACTTTTCTAAGTTGGCAACAGTAAATTTGAAAATTCCGCTATCATTAATTGTGATTTTGGAAGACGTGTACCCACGAATTAAAATATACTGGATACCCAACGATACATGATAAGGCGCTCCTAAACTGACTTTCAATGTGCAAAGGTGCACTAGCGCTCCAAGGGAATTAAATGTATACTAATGGATAGACTATTTCAAATTTAAAATATTATGCATAAAGCATAAAGAACAAATAATATGATGATTTTTTCGAATAATTAATTTAAAACATTCAAGCATTTCCTTATTACTGACTACTGTAATCTGCAATATAATAATTAATAATTAATAGGTACCATTCTAATTATTCAATATTCTACTATGACAAAATAGATTAATAAAGTGTTAAGTGGAAGGTAAGTAGTATTAACTAATAGCATAGAACAATAGGTAGTAAAAGAAAAATGCACATTTAATTATTTAATGAATATCAATTACATATTTTTTATTACATAATACATATAATTTTACATATTTATTAATATAGATACCTGATACAAATTACATAAAATACTTACAAAATTATTAATTACATGCCTAAACATTTGAAACTTTAATTAAATTAGTCAACAAATCATGTTTTAACTAATTTGGATAATTTTTTTTTTGTTTTACTTTTTTCTTTTGAGTTTTGATTCATCAAGTAAGAGTACAGCCTCATTATCATAGGTATATAATATGAAAAAATATTTGTTGATATATCAGCTTCATGTTCTAAGCAAGGAAACTTTAAACCAATATTCAAGCTAAAAAATTCATTAGTCAGAAATTGTACTTGAATGCTTCATTATATCCAGACTTATATTTGGTTCAATACTGTTTTTGACTATTGGCTGAAATTGTAACACTTTTTGGGGGACAGCTCCATTTTTAAGTCCTGGTTGTTTTAGACATATCTTAAAAGTATTTTATAGTTTTTTTTTTTTATAAAATATTACATATAATTATGACACAATTATTTGAAAACCAATTAAAAATATACCGTATATTTGTTAGATCCCTGGCCCGATATCCATTCTCTTGTTATATCCTGAGGCTTAAAATGATTTTCACAAATCTGGGATTTAGATTTTAATGTAAAACCTAAAGCTTCATTCCAAACTTTCCATAAATCTAAATCTTTAGATACACCAAAAGAAAGTACTTTTTTTTCTTTTAGAATCACAAAATGGAACACAACAACTCATTTTTGTTTTTAAAAAAAAAAATATTTTGGATTAATGAAAAATGGGCAAAATGGGAAATCTATTACAGTTATAAACACGAATTAAGATATACGTCTATTTTAATTCCTGGTTATAAACAATGTCCAATGATAGTAATCACGAATTAAAATATACTATATTTTAATTCGTGATAGTAATTAACATTTAACACGACGAGTTGACGAATCTATTTTGTATGTTAATTTATTTAATTCGAAATATTTATAAATTTGGCGGTAAATTATTTTGTAAAAGTTGCCACAAATATGATAACAAGCGCTAGGTGTAGTTTGCAACAGCTGTTCTGAGCCAGGAGCGATATCGCCGGATCAGTCCCCTCTGCGCAGAGTATAAACCGCACATCCCCCGCCGTGACGGATGCGTACCGACCCAGCCCACACGTCTGCGGGCTGAAGTCAGCACCGCGCGTCGGAGCCGCCGCGAAGGCGACCGCGACGCGCGGATTCGGTTTATCTTCGAGTATTTGCTATAATCGTTCTGAGCTATCCTTTACCTTGAATTGTTGTTAGGTGCCGACGTCTTCCTACAGGTGTGGATAGGCGAGCAACGCTCACTTGGCCAAGGACTACCTTCCGCGTACAGTTCTGTATTTGGTTGGGTGCTAATCGGTCCAGTCTTGCAAGACGTTAGCTCTAACGCACACTGTATGTTGGCAACTGTCAATCCATCTATAGAATCGTTGATGGAAAGATTCTGGGACGTAGAAGAGCCAGAAGAGGCACCTCTACAATTCACCGATGAGGGATGCTGTGAAGCTAGGTTTAAAGCTGAGACAATCATTGATGAACGCGGTCGTTATAGTGTCCCGTTACCCTTTAGACAGGATCAGCTTCATCCCACATTTGGGATCATTTTCAATGATTCGGAATAATATAACTTTTATATTAATTAATCATTTACGTTTAATATTTCTTGTTAAAATGTAATAAATATAATTATAAGAATTATATATAAGAAGAATGTCGAAGCTATAGGTAAATTTGTATAATAAAATATAATGTTACGATTTAATAAATTATTTAATATTGTATATTTGCATTACATACGTATACATAAATCGAAGTCCTTAAGTGTACCAAAATTGGTACCTATCTTCTAACTAGTTAAATATGGTAATTTATTTTATCTATTTAATAGTTAATACACAAAAGTAAAAACATATGGCAATTTATGACGAATAAAAACTACGATTTAATTTTATGTAAGCTAAATTTACTTTTCAGACCACTGTGCGACGGATATTTATTCAGACTGTGGTACAAATTTTGTAGGTGCGTCAAGGCAGCTCCGCCAATTCTTTTTAGATTCGACAGTTCGGTTCCAAGTTAGTTCACACCTCCCATGCAGCTGGCATTTCAATCCTCCTAGTGCTCCGCACTTTGGGGGTCTTTGGGAAGCAGCAGTGAAATCAATGAAAAAATTGTTGGTTGGGACAGTAGGAGCCCATACTTTAACCTTCGAGGAACTTGCAACTGTTGTTTGTCGTATTGAATCTGTTTTAAACTCCAGACCATTGACACCGTTGTCCTCTGAACCTGGGGATTTAGAGAGTCTGACACCTGGTCATTTCCTGACGGGTCAGCCGCTCTTGTGTGTTCCGGAGCCAGACGTGTCGGTTGCTCCCAGTCGTTTGGTTTCGCGGTGGAAGCTCCTTCACCAATGCCACCAAGCGTTCTGGAAACGATGGTCCTTGGAGTATCTAAACAATTTGCAGATACGCTCGAAATGGACAGCCAGTGACACTCCGCTCAAGGTAGGTGATCTTGTGTGCATCAAGGACGACCTGTCTACGCCGTTATGTTGGCGATTAGGTAGAGTAACCGAGTTGTTATCCGGTCAGAATAGGGTTGTTCGCGTAGTCAAGCTTTTGACAGGGCAAGGTACGCTTGTTAGACCTGTGGTCAAGCTAGTTCGCTTACCCACAAAATAAAAATTAGGCACTTACTATAAATTTGGGTTTCCTTCGTGTTCCCGAGGGTACCACTGTACAGTTTACTTGCTTGTTCCATTCGTGATCACTAGGTTTTGTGTTTAACCCGCTTTGTTATCGGTATGGGCGCCAATGACTCGGGCAATGATCAAGATGGGATTATTTTTGTTTGTGTAATTATTTTATATTATTTGTTGTGATCTTTTATGTATATTATGTTGTAAAAATCATGGAACTAGGGACTCCTTTGACTTTATCCGTTTCCTCCCTGGACAGCTGAACCACATCCACCATATCAAGAGTTCCAGTTCTCGAGCTTTGGAAGACGGAGTCTCCCAAGGGGGGAGTATGTTCGCGCAAGTTGGTTATTATGATCAGCCACTGGGGCGGATGTTGCCACACTGTTTCCCCCTTGATCGAGAAAGCAGTCGCCGTTCGATCAGCTGGATCGAACGGCGGCTAGCCGGCGAGTCAACCCGCCATGTGAGCTTCGTTGTTGAGACACCTTTCTTTTTGACGAGATACGCCGTTAGACGTATATGTGTGCACAGCGCTCTATAACCTACTGTCTTTTTCCGTGGCACACACGTGGCTCTCCTTCTACGGCCTTTTGCCTGTGCCCTTTGTAGCACCGCCGTGTACGAAGTCCTTCCGATATTATTGGTTTCGGACGCAAGCAACCACGTCAACCAGCTCGGGTCCAGTTCACCACATCAACCAGCTCCGGTTAAAAGAAACTCAGTTCACCGTCCTTTGTCTCCTTTACGGTACCGTTCCTCATATAGATAATATATACTATCACTTTTGTTATTATTATATGTATAGTTAAAAATATTATCACTTGTCATTATTTACATTTTTTGAATCGTTGTATAACTTATTTTAATATCTTGGTAACCCCATCCTCGACAGAGCACGAGTCATTACTGTTCACGAGCCTCCAAGGTAAGTACAGCTGTGGCGTACACTAGTAGAGATTTACATTTTAATTTTTAATAGTTTATTTACTTATTTTCTAAAGATTTCATATTTCCAAACATTTCAGGTAAACTTAACTGTGCTTGTGGAACTGAATAATTTAAAATTGAACTTCCAGATGAAAATAATGTTGTTTCTTTTGATGTACTTGGTGTTTACAATTTTTTTTAAATTAAAATGTATTACTAAACCTAGATCACCACATACTGGCGTTCATAAGTAAATTTTCCTGTATTTCAGTTATTACAATATTATCACTATTTATATGTACTTAATAAATGCTGTTCTCTTGATTCTGGATCATCAATATCCATTTCAGTTTCCATTTCAATTTCAGTCAATGTAGTTTGTAATTTGTTTTCAGGTGTTGACAGAAGGCTTATAGGACGGTATAAGGGTGGGTTTTCGGGGGGTTTGCCTGATTTGTGGATGAGTATTATTTGAGCATGTTTCCAGATAGATGGCATGTAAGAAAGGCGGAGTATAGAATTGAATATATATGATAAAAGTATTATTGTCTTGGGTAGCAATTGTTTTTAAAAATGGAGCAGTTATCAAATCATGACCAGGAGCTTTGTTTTCAGGTGTTTGGATGTGTTTGGATGCCTTTACATGAGTGAAATAATGAGCCCTCAAATTACCTACTAAACCATTTGGCGTTTTATATGTTTTGCCACACTTTCTACATTGATAATTATATTGATCAATGTTTTTAAAGTACTGTAATAGACGACTCTTTGGTAAACTATCACTCATTTTAAATAATATTCAAAAAAATATTAAGAAACAATAAAATTAATTGAATATAGTAACAAATAACGATAACTATTAATTATTACAATATAATATCAGCTGGTATATTATATTCTGTGGTTTATTGCATCAATGTCATTTTATAATATATTAGGATAATGTAAGATACCAATTTTTCAACATTTGTTACATTAATATAATTCTCTGGTCTTATCTTAATAGAATGTTAATAAAGATATTAGCGCTCTTATGTTAAGATGTACTTCCTTTTAAAGTTAATTATAAAATGTATCCGTTAAACTGTGTTTTTATTTATGGGGAAATTCTGTGATTTTTAACTAGACAGGAAACTGAGCACCATCTTAGTCTAGCCCACATAATATCATGATTAAAAGTCAAAGGCAGGTTCTAAATTGAATATTATATAATTATAATATGAAAATCTAATCAAATACAAAATAATTACAACGAATATGAGACTTAGTATGAATCAATGAATTATCGATGTGAAAATATCCATATATATTTTGCGCATCCCTACCAGTCGCCAGCTATTGCGGTCAGTGTCAGTTAGTTATCGTTCAGAACCCGTCTGCGGAGCACGAATCGTTCTGTACTACGCACCCCGTCACCCGTCGTGTGTCGTCATTGCGCCGTCGTTGGACGCATAGAAGTGTTCTTTTTCCGTCTGTGCGCCATACAGCCCCCGTTGCTGTCATTGCTCGTCTTGCCTTATTCGTCTGGATCGTCGAAGTTCACGATAGCAACGTATAGGGACCAATGTAGTTTTCATCCGCCGCGCCACCCGTTACACGCCAGAGCACCGATCGTGCAAGTTGTCACGAGGACCAACACATGTCAGCGTGTAATCCATCGTTGGATCCACGAACTAAGATATACAGGACTGGTAACGACTCTTGATATTGCGGTCGGGTACTCTTGCTGAAGTGAACCTAGGTGTATATGGCGCACTCTGTCGGTTTACTAAATCATCTGAATTTTAATACACAGCAAGCTGTGACGACTATTCAAAAAAATAGAATAGATCAAATTATTCAAATCTATATTATTAATTATTAGGTACCTATATCGTATCGAATCATATTTAATTTAAATAATTTAATTTTGTCTATAACTTATGGTCTTGCATTACATACGTACGATTTAATATTGCATTGTTATAAATATCTAAAATATATATTTGTGATGAAGATTGAAATTTGAATGTAGGTAATATTATAGAAGTATCAAATTGTCAATGGTTATTAATTTTTTTCAAGTTTATTTTATATTTTTATTAATTTATTCTATACCTATTTTACAATCAATTTGTCACCAATTTGGATAACTTTTTTTTAGAGCTTTTATGTTGCTGTTCTCTATTATGCATACAAGAATATTGTCTCATTCTCATGGTTACATAATATATAATTATAGAACTCATAATATCACTTTTATGTTCACTACATGGAAAGTAGATTGTTATTATTTTCCAAAAAAATCATTAACAGTATCATCAAAGGTACTTGGACTCCCACGGTAGTTTTCAAATGACTTTTCTAAATTTGAAATGAATATATAAATTATTGAGTTTGGATGAACTAAATTTTCTCTTGATTTTATGTTCGTTAATGTTGCTTCAGCGTGAGATACATTACCTTGATTGCATAAAACAAAATGTACAAAATAATATTTAAAAAAAAAAGTTAATATAAAATAATAATAATAAAATATGATTTTATTATAGGTGATTCAAGACTGAATATTAATAAAAAAATACAAAATATTTGATAATTAGGTACCTTCACTAAAAGCTAAAAGACAAGTATCACAAGCAGTACGTTTTTTGACCACACGACAAAAATATCCACATATATAAAATGTAACACAGACTTTAGCTTTTACTGATGAATAATCATGATCTCTAAATATAACTTCTGCTTCATAATTTCCTTCTTCTACAAGTATGTCTAGTTTTTAATTTTAATTATTCTTTCGCTTTCTTCACTTTGAAATATATCCTCTATATCAGATATAGTTATTTTGGGACATTTTGAATGAAGAATCATACGATTACCAGTTTTTGGGGGTTTCAGGATTGAATAGGTAGATAACATTTATAAACCTGCAAGAACGTAGGAGCTGACGGACGGTCATTAGGGCCGGTTGCCTGTCGTATCATACCAAAGAATTGCTAAAACAAAAAAAATAATATTTATTTTTAGTCACAAACATATTAACAAGTAAATTAAATAATGTTAACATACTTCCAAGACGATTCTGATTCCTTTTGTTGCTAAAAACATACTTTTTTCTTTTATTGAACAAAACATAATATTTACAATCTGTATTTACAAGTTATACAATAAGTAAATGTGATGGGAATTGACCTAACCTAACCTAACCTAACCCTAACCTAACAGGAGAGGGAAGTTGCCCATTGGCCAGTCCCCGTGGAAAGCGATTTAAGGAGAGAGTAGGTCCCTACACCAGTTCCTTTTCAGACGCCTGGGTGGATTACCTGGAATTTGATTGGATGATAGTTGGGTGATTATAGGACTAGAGTGAGTACTGAATGTTTTGTGTGTTTTTTTGTAGGTGATTTTGGCAAGGCTGTTTAAGATTGGAATTCATATGTCTTTATGAAGTGATTCATCGGTAATATACCAAGGGGCACCTGATATTATACTTAGACAAATGGACTGAAATGCCTGAATTGTTCTAGTATTTGAGGGTTTGACTGAACCCCAAAGTTGTTGTATGCCATAGTACCACAAGGGTCTTAGAAGAGCCATGTATATTGTTCTTTTGGTTTTTAATGACAGCTTTGAGCGGAGTAAGGGTCTGAGAAGGGTCTTGAATTGAGAGCTTTACGCTTGTTTTTTAAGTGTGGACCCCATGTAAGGCGTTAGTCAAGAATTAAACCCAAATAATTAGTTTCTGTGAAAGATGGAATTTGTGCATTGCCGATAAAGGTTGCGGGACATTCTAAGGATCGAAGTGTGAAAGTAATTTGAGATGATTTTGATGGGTTAACTTGGATTTTCCAGTCGTGAAACCAGGTGTTTAGCACAGTTAGGTGGTTTTGGAATTTTTGGGCAGCTTGAGAGAAACTGACTGAAGGTAGGTTTGTGGATTGATTGAGTGTAGGTTGAGAACTAAGTTAGAGGCAATGATTATGGCAGAGCCTGCATGAGCCGTGCCAGTGGTCTGCACGGTATATTGAGTAACTAGGTAGTTTTAATTTTATTGTTTTAGTTAGGTGAGTTTCAATTTTATTCTCAAATCCATACCCATGATATTTCTTTGGATTTAGATGATTAGTAAAATTTGTAGATATAGTTAAATTAAATGATGGTACAACAATAATTTTTCCCAAACAAGTTATGAGTGAAGTCGTATCCGGACACTTCGGCGTGGCCATCTCGGCGTAGCTGGTTCGGCGTAGAGCCGTTTCTACGTGGGTCTATTTCGGCGTAGTTCTTTTTTCATTTAATTATTTTTCGTCGGCTTAATCTACAAATGGCCGTTGACCACCCGACACTATGGGCATTTATATCATTTTTAAGGAGAATACAAAGTGGCCGAGACACCTTCTTTTGCAAATTAGAAACAGGCAAAAGTCCACCAAAAAAGAAATAAAAAATTGACGTCGATAAACGTATTTTAAAATTAGTCAGCGATTATGATAATCGTAATATTATGAGTTTTTTAAGAGGAATATCACATAATTTAAGTATGATGACCTGAATATTTTTATTTGTAATTTTAATAGCATTCTCCTTATTTTAATTAAATTTGTATTATTTATTTATTTTTTATTATTTATTATTATTTATTTATTTATTATATTTATATTTTATAGTGACTTACCTAATTTCTTAAAATGGCCCTACGCCGAAAAGGCCCTACGCCGAAACGGCCCTACGTCGAAATGGCCACGCCGAAATGTCCTAGACCGGAGTGAAGTTAACCCTGTTCCCAATTGTGTTGGATCTGTATATTCAGATTCAAAAAGTTTATTGACTCTTCGAATTTCCCCCAAAAGCGGTCTTAAAAATAGTAAATATGCTAAATTATGTTCATCACTATAAAGATTAAATAACATTTCTGCAGAATACCACTTTTCTTTAGATCGACTTATTTCGAAATGTAATTTTAGGACGTCCCACTGGTCAATTATTCGGACAACAGCAGTTTCTATGGATAACCATCGAGTGTTACAGGCTTGGATAATTTTAAGGGGTTAGTGATTTTCGTTCATGCATTTATAAAGATCATTATAAGATTGTTTGCGTTGTGAATATTTAGAAAACCAGTTATATGATTTAGAAATAAGGAAATCTAAATGTCTTGGGACTGTTTCAGCACAAGCATGTGTTGTGGCTAATTGGAGTGAATGACACACACAGCCAGTGTTTCCAATATCTAAAACTCTGAAGTCGGGGAAAAATATTTAAAATTACCGTAAAATACCGTATTTCAATAATTTTTAAGGGGACGACTAAAAAAAAAAAAAAAGCTATAAGCTAAATTTTAAATTATAATATGAACTAATCTTTAATCTATGAATATGACTACAATATATTAATATGATAACAAACTAAATAAATATGTTTAACAAAATATAAAATGATAATAAATCTGTGTGACACAGCTTATTAAAATTAAATTGGGATTCTCTTGTTTTAAGATAACGTACGTTACCCCAGCCCCCCCCCCCACATTTCAATTTTCATGAATTTTCTTTTGCCAATATTTAGTACGTGATTTGTTTGAATTTGTTTGACAAGAATCAGAATTTGTTCAACATCGGGAACCCCGGAAAATTCAATTTCCTCGTGGGGGACTGAGGAAACGCTTCCCCAACCCCCCACAAGGAAATAATGGACTTTCCACGATTTTTCTTTTCCCGATATTTAGTACGTGATTTGTTTGAATTTGTTTGACAAGAATCAGAATGTTTTCGACATCGGGAACCCCGGAAAATTCAATTTCCTCCTGGGTTCTTTATTATTAGCTTTAATATAAAGGGATTAAAATTAAAATACAACTGAATTTGCCTTTCAAAGGCAGTATTTACTCAGAATTAGATTGACATCCATTATTTGTTTGTTTACAAAATGTTTCTTTAGAACATATATTTAAAAAAAAACTGTAAAAATAACAGAAATCTTGCATAATATAATACAACGAATTTCAATCTTTAAAAACAAAATAAATTGTATAAAAACAAAGAAAAAAATCCCTTTATAGAGCCTCGCTCACTCTTATAATTTTGCACAGTATAAATGTGGTTATATCTGATTTAATTACTTTTTTTAGAGTTATTATAATAAACATAATATAATTATAAATATTAAATGTTTTAAATTAAGTTACAATTAAAAAATTAAACCTGCATATTATCAATCTTATTTTTTATAATGTTAATATTTATTATTTTGTATTATTTAAATTGTATAAATAAAAAATTCACATGGAACTTTTGTTTCTGCATTTATGTATTTAACATTCTTGTTAAGGTCATCATATACTTTCTACTTGTGTCCTCTTTTACAGCATGCATAATGGCCAATAGATATCCTGAGACAACTTAGTCCTCGACGGAAACAACCCACACCTCTTAACTTGTATATTTTGCCTGAAGCTAATAGTATTTGTGGTATATTTTTTAGTGAGATTATAGGTTGTGGAAGAGCTTCACTACTATAATTTAAACTGCTATTTCCTGAAATAATAAAACAGAAATTTGTAAATTGTAATAGATTTACCTAAATTAACAATACATACCTTCCCGGTTTATTACGTCGACAAAAATATGAAAATCGGACAGTACAGTTTTTTTAGTTTTAACTCCTAGGCACGATTCACCATTATCATCGATATAACCACATTCAGTTTTTTTTAAATTAATTCTAGAATCTAGATACTTCTGTAGACCGTTTAGGTTTCCATTACTTATGGTACAGGAAATAATCATGATTGGAATTGGAGTATCATATTTTGTTCTTTGACAAGTTGAAATACTACAATTTATATACTCATAAGCTATTAGAAACTCTTTCAACGCCGAATTAAATATATTAATCCCTGTAGTTTCACATTTCACTAAAGTTGTACTGTACTCTAAAAATTCTAACTCTGAGTGCATATTGTTTATTTGTAATTCAAAACAATTTATTATTTTTTTTTTGTTTTTTTTTTTATGTTTTAGTAAAAAGTTTAAATGTTAGGTACCAATAATTCAGCTCTATTAGTGTATGTCTTTGAAGTGATACCATTATTTAACAACTCCAGGGCAAATTTATAAAATAAGTTTTCACATTCATTAACTATATTATAATATTGACTACTATCACAGATGGCTACCATCAAAATAGATGAAACTGTTTCAAAGGCACAAGTATTGCTTAGAATAGCTTTTCCAATGTTTTTAATTCTACAACTCTTCAATTTTTGCATACGCGATCCGTTCTTTAATAAGGGTAATGATTAAATATTTTTTTGGATTCTTAATTTGAAGATGCTGCAAGTTTGGATTTGAACAAAGATATGAATTAGAATTGCGTTACTTTTTTGACTTTCTATTCCAGCTTTCAACTGAGTTGTTTTCTTCTGTTAAATAATTTAGTTATATCTTTACCATTCTTTGAGCACTTTAAACAATATCGTTTTTCCGCTTGTCCTTGTGTATGTGTTGAACACGATGGAAGAGCATGAACTGGAACATGACATTTGTAACATTTTTGTGATCCGTTTTCAGAAGGAAAATCTCCATTTTTGCATAAAGAGCAATCACTACCAGTTTCAGTAGAATCATTATGATGAACTAAAGTTGATGATACAACTAAATATACATCTATTGGTTCATCAAAGTTCTGGTGCATTGGTGATTGGAGGAAATCGATAGAATAGAACAGACGGTACTAACTGGCATAACTTTCTCCAAATCATTTGCGTTTGATGTAGGTGTGTAATGACGCGACCGTAATAATGATGTACCTTTGAGTGAAGCAGAATGATGTTCAATGAAAATGGGGATCATTAATCCCGACCACAGGGGTAACAATTTCAAACATTTTATAAGATTAGGAACTAAAGTTGGTAAATACTTTGCATTGAACCCCATTTAAAATATTATCCAAGCCATCTAGCTGTTGATAATATTCTTCTTGAATAAATTCTCGGAGTTCATCCTCATTTTCTACCATGGCAATAATTTCATTAAACTGATCTTCGAAATCTACAAGTCCAGTCGACGTTGCATGTATCAAATATTTCTTATGTTTTTCACATATTGTTTCAATTCCAGTTTTTTTATCATTTCCATCGGTTTCATTTATTAAAACAATAAATAATGAAGACAGTAATGTATGAATGTCACTGAAGGACTGACATTTTATAAGAAAGCCAATTATTCGAAGAATAATTTCTTTTACCCTTTTTTGGACTGTTTTAAGAGGTGTCCATTTACAGGCTAACTTTATAAAATGAGCCACATCAACCCTAATAAAACATTTAGGAAACCATTGAAACTTTATCGGAAGTTCTCCTTAACCACCTTGCCAGCCTATTTGCAATTTCAATTATTAAATATTCACATTGTGAACACACCATTGTAAAATCAATAAATTCGTCGTTCTGCTCAGAATCCAAAATAACAAGACTTTTTTATTGTAGATAGTCGGAATGATATTGGATACCAACAATATTTATTGTTCATTAACCACGCATTTGGTATTAACTCTGTGGCCTCATGATCATATGGTGGTTCATAAGTTATTAAAGTCCACATTCTGAAAAAAAAATGTAGTTTATATTATTATAATATAACAACAATAATGATTTATGTTATTGTGTACCTATAATATACTTATTACTGGTATATGAAGGTATGATATAAAATATATTAATTCAATTAACTTATAAGTCATTAAAATTAAAACAATAGAAGGAATTAAGGAATATTATAAAATGTATAATAAAACAAAATATTAAAATAAAATTCATGGTAATAGTTATATACAATTACATATTTTATGTAAAAGTTAAAGATTATTATATTATTACTTAGTTACATAGGGTATAATAAGTTACTATAAAATATCATAGTTAGTCTATTATGATATAATAATAAATACAGAATGATATATTATGTAGAAACAAAAATAATATATATATATAATATATGAAAATTAATTATGATAAATGTAGTAGAGGAAATTTTATAAACTTCTGTTTAAATGGAAAATAAACATATTTTATATCAATTTCATCAATAGACCAAATTTCAAGATTATTTGATATTTTTTGTACTTCATAAATACCAATTGATGAACTTTTACAAGGTATTTTATAAAAATCATTTTTTATACAAAATTTCCTTCCAACTATAACTATATTCGATTAATTATCAAAGCAAATATTTTCAATCATTATTATAACCAGATTTAATTCTACAGCAATTATTAGGTGGACTAATTCTAATGCTAAAATGTTGAAACTCTAAAAAAGTGTACTGAGGGCTTCTGCAATTGGGAGGAAGGAGACCATTACCATGAATATTTTTTAATTTTGGAAACAAATCAGATGTACTAGCAGCCGACTTAAAAAGAGGAGGATATTCTGAAAACAATTGACCAAGCAGTTTTACAATCTGCTCCAAAGGCTTGTTTGTTCCTCTAACCATTTTTTTTATACTTTGGAGGAAATTTTAAAATGGGAATGCCGATATCGAGTCTAATGTAAATGAATTAATCATGAGAGCAAAATGTTCTACATCATCAACCAGATGTATAAGTCCGTGGAAGTTGTGTGTTACAAAGCTTTTATCATATAAAACCATAACGCTTTGAACAAAATGAAGAAGAAGACATATGTAACATATGTTAGTATTTCTTCATTGCTGCAGTTTCTGGAGTTTAATAAAATTGATATTGCAACATGTAAAGTCAAAAAATTATTATATTTATTTTTATCTAAAACTCCTCTAAGAGCCACTGGTCCAGTATATAATGAAAATGTACGATATTCAGTTGCTTTCCACCTTAATAAATATTTTAAATCCCTTGGCTGTCTTACAAACCCTTCTGTTAAGCTATTTCGGTTATTTGTCATGAAGTCTCATATAACTTGTATTAATTTTTGTGACAATTTGTGTGGAATACTTCCACTATACCAGGTTAACAATAATGTACGCATGACTCCTAATAATACCACATGCATGTAATCTAATATAAATGAATGAACAAAATCAATATTTGGTATTTTTGCTAAAGGCGTTTCATGTAGTCTATAGTTAGTATAAGACCAATATAGAAAATCTTCATTAATTCTCAGCGTACAATTAAGATCTGTAAAAACTCACTTTTTGTCAACTGTAGTACCTTGAATAGTACATTTAGTGCACGAATTATAGCCACTATGCCCTTTGATTCCAAGTACATATTTTTTTGCAGGTGCATCACAGCAAAAACCAACTATTTGTATTTTTAATTTTTTTTTATTTTTAGTTGTTATACCTCGTATATTTAGTTCTACTATTTCATTAATAAAAGATTGAAGACATTTAAATTTGTCATTTGGTGTTTGTAATCCATAGTACATTCCAACAGGAAATATTATTTTACTTAAAATAGGTATATTTACAATTAAAACCAATATTGAAATTACTTGACCAGCCGAACTTTTAAATAAGGGAAGTCCATCAACATTTATTAATAATTTTTAACTGTCGTCTATGTAATTTATTGAAACATTATCAACCAAACGTAATAACTGCTTTTCTAAACCAAAATGTAAATAGATGCCTGGTTCAACTATGATTTTATCAAATGTTACATTTGTTTTTAATAAAGTTCTAGCACCTGAAGGTAATTCTTCCAATAAACTTTCAACATTTAATTTCAGGCCAACTAATAGAGCAGATAATGAAGCATAAGTAATATTATATTTAATAGCCCAAGTACGAAGAAATGTTTTAATATCGGTAGATGTTTCTTCTTCGTTATACATTAAGGTCGAATTTACTCTACACGGTGGAGACGAATCAAAGTCAGAATGAAATAAAATATTTGTTTCGTCAGAACTAGATGGATACATGAATGATTTAACCACTTCAACATTATAATCCTGGATTTCATTTGTGTCTTCAATTATATTTTTGGATGTGGTAGTAGACTGTTTACTTTTATAGGAACAGTCACTGTTATCGTTTTGCAAATCATAATTTTCTTCATTATAATCATTATTATAATTAGAACTACAGTTTTTTGAAGATGAAGAGTCAGATTTGTGCAAAGAATCAGTCTCTTCGTCATTTATACGTCTTCTTTTGCTCCTATTCGATAGCTTATGAAATTCAAGGCGCTTTCTGTGCATAGCTATATAAAATAATAATATACCTAAGTTTGAATTCAATATATAGCAATCTTTACTTAATAAAGGTATACCTAGCTAGGCAGTGCGCCGCAAAAACCATTTTAAATTTTATTATATTTATATACATAAATTATTATTAATACAAATAATTTATAATTAATTACATAAATATAATAAAATTTAAAATGGTTTTTAATACGTATTATTGTTCATAATTGTGTGTTTTTAAATTTAATTCAATTTTAATAGGTACCTACCACTAATTTCAATAAAGTTTTAATTTAAAAATGTATATCTTATTTAACACCTGATTTATATAATACAATAATTATCACTACATTAAAATAATAAATAGGTATATAAAAACAATAAACAGAAAAAGTGCATGATATTCAACATTGTTGGCATACCTAATATGAACTATATACCTAACTTATTAATTAAACAATTTTTTATGTATTTAATATTGTATATACATTAAACATATACTAATCTTTATGGTCTAAAAGACTTTTTTATAGCCATAAATACAAAACATATAATTAATATCTCTAATAAAAAGAAAAAGTATTATTTTAACAATAACACACTCGTCACTGGGTGATATCACATTACATTAGTATAGCCTACAGGGACGCACGCAAAGAATCAGCTCACTGAGTTCAAAATACTATGGGTGTAAACTCACACCTCTCCACTATATTAGGTTTGATTTTTAACACATCCAATCTGTGAATTTGATTGAAATTTATTTTTATTGGTTTGTTGTGGTAATGTGGTACCTAGATAGACTTCATTTAGATTTATCATTTATATATTAATTATACCTAGAATAAGAACTAGAGGTAAATAATAGTTATTAATATATTATCGGAATCTACACAGTACCTATCCTAAAGTATTAAGAAGATTCATTTGAATAATCTAAAAAGCAAGGTGGGTATATACCAGGGTTGCCAACTATCCAGTTAAAAAAATCGGGACTTTTTTCCAATATGAGAACATTTTTTTCAGGTTTTAATATATTATAAAGGCATTCATTTCTAGCATAACATAATATTATAATATAAGATATATATGTACATAATACGGATATATTTGCTTTCTATATGTATATACTTTATTATTATAAATTGTATAACTAACATAATGTTAATTATTAATTAATAAAATAATAATAATATAATATTTTAGACGGAATTTTTAATAAAAAAAAGTATTATAAATTATAAATTGTAAATTATTCATTTTTCCAATTGTATTTTTTCTGGCTCTTCACGGCATTCAAAAAAGCTGTATCATCTTTCACCAAGTTCACGAAATCAGTACAGGAACTATTTGTGGAAGGCAATATATTTAGTGTTATCATTAATTCATTTTTTATTAAGTCCACTGAACAACGATTTCTAACATCTGTCCATTTTAGTTTCATCATCGAAAAAACCCTCTCTACATGAGAATTAGATGGTGGAATACTTAGAATAAATTCTAATAATATTCCAAAATTTTTTAATTTCTGAATTGATAAATGTTCTAACCATTTTTCATAAACAGTTAAATTATTTTTTAAGCTAACAGTTGGTATAGCAGGCTTGATAATTGTAAATTCTTCAAATATTTCATCTAAAGAAATTACATCAACTAGTCCAAATACTTCAATTATTTTTGCAATATCTTGATAAAGTAACAAATTTGATTTTAAGCAAAGTGGTTCTAAAAATTTTAGTGGCGAATATTCATAATCAAAATGATTAGACAATTAAGTTAATGCAGTGTTGTAGAACATATCAAAGTCTTTTTTTATAGTATTTATATTAGATACTGATAATTTATTCTTACATGTGATGAAATTTGAGCCATAGAACTGTTCATTTATACGAGTTGAAATATTAGTTTTTAACTCATTCATAATATAAAATATCTCGGGGGAACTCGTCTCAGACTTTTGAAGTAATTTACTTGCTTTTTCAAACATAATATTAACATTGGCACAAAAATTTAAGTAAATACTTGGTTTTTTAAATAAATGTTCAATTTCTGACTCGTCTTCTTCAAAAAATAAAAGTTTTGTTAATTGATTTGGACAGTCTTCGCCAAGAGATATAAAATAAGATATCAAGGCAGGATAAAACTTGAGAATTTTTTGGACTGCTGGGCCAATTGACAACCACCTAGTAGGACAATGTTTAACTAATTCTTGCCATTCTAACTCAGCATACAAAACAAATTCTTTTAAATCTTCGCGTCTGGATGCTGATACAGAAAAATGTGTATATATTTTCAGCACCAAAGTTTCTACATCAAAATCGAGACCATCTAAAGCTTTTCGAAAAGTATTGTGCACTACGTGTGTTAAGCAACCCGACTTAAAAATATTCTTATTATGTTATTGTAAAAGTGTAAATGCTGATCTACGACACCCGAAATTAGAATTTGTGTTATCGGCACTAAATGCTGATACTTTTGACTTATTAATATTATATTTTTCCAAAGTTGATAGAACTGAATTACTTATACCATCAGCAGTTTCGCAGGCTTGTTCAAAAAAATCTAATAATTTTATTTGACATCCAGTTTGCAGACAAAAATATTGAACTACAATTGGATACATTTTTCTATTTCCTTTATTAGATGTATCGGTAGCAACTGAAAAGTAAGAAATATTCTGTAAGGCATTAACTATAATTTCTTCTGCTTTTGGGCCAAGTAAATTTTGTACTATAGCTTCAGCTTTAGTACGACCACAAGATATTTTACTGGCTATATTTGAATCGGAAAATATTTTAGGAAACAACTTAAAATCACAATCAAGAGAATTATAAGATAAGTTATGTTTTATATTATGAAAAATTTTAGAAACTTCCGCCAAATTAACTTTTTGACTTTCCGAAGTATTTTTGGTAACAAAAAATGAATTTATTGTACATAATTGTTTACTAGAATTTTCTTTTTGTCTATGGAAAACGCTATTTGCATGGTGTTGCACATCAGATTTACCGCCATGAGTAATTAAAAAGTCTTTCTTACATAGCTTACAATTACCATACAAATTGTTATTTTCTGATTTTCTAATCCAAGTATATGAACTTAACCATACATCACGAAAAGTACAAAGACGTTTTACCTTTTTTGGTGGAGTATGAGTAATATTTTGTTCTTCAGAGTCACTCATTATTATATTTCATATGCACACACAGTAACAGTACACCAATAAAAAGTACTTAAATCGAAAAATGCACGGACGAATATAAATAAGCTAAATACAATATTAATCGAACGAATTATTATACAATATACTTAGCACAAATTATACTGTCATCACATCACCGTAAGCACCGCGTAACTGAAGATGGCAATACAGCGTATTATACCATTATAATTAAACGCTATATTACTGATTACTATACAGATAAAATAAACATATCTACAATTTACGTATATCTTGGTAATTTGTTAGATATTACAGTTATAAACAACTATAATGTTCAAATTCCATAGTATCTAAATATACTAATAGATTATTGCTATTTACTCGATAACGAATGAAGCATTTTATCGTTGATTATAAATTGTTAAAGTTTTAACATTTACACAATTTATTGAAGAAAGAGATAAATTGGTAATTTCCTTATGTCCCGGGAAAAATATGTCCCGCATAAATTTTGATCGGGACACGGGAAAAAAATCTAAAAATCGTGAATGTCCCGCAAAAATCGGGACGGTTGGCAACCCTGGTATATACCGAGGTAAAAAGTATTCTTACAATACACAAATTACTATACTATTCTTTTTTTTTAAATTTACAGTGAGTACCTATTCTTAAGCAAGATAAAAAATATGATAATTATGATACAATTTTGAGTATTTATTTTTAAAAGTACCTATACCTATTTAAAATAAATAATAATGTTAATTATCTACCTAAATATTTTACAAGATTGAGTACCTATTATACTATACATATAATATAATTAAAACAATTTCATTATGTCATATATTTTATTATTTGATAAATAAAATGTCAGTTAAAATAGGTACAAAAATAATACAAATAAGTTTGAAAGTATGCAGTTATAGTATATAGGAAGGTAGGTAGTATGTACATTGTAGGTATCTGTGTACTACTATAAAATACCTAGTATCATACAAAAAATGACCATCCGAAATCGTAACAGTCATTCAAAAGCTTCGGCCTAACAAAGCTCCTGGCCATGATCAAATCACAAATAAAATAGCAAAGAATTTATCTAAAAAGTCAATTATGTTCCTTGCCCATATATATAATTCTATGCTACGCTTGTCGTACTTTCCCTCAACCTGGAAGCATTCAGTTATTATCATGATCTCAAAACCAAACAAGCCTAAACATCTCACAAGTTCTTATCGCCCAATCAGCTTACTACCTACATTTGCAAAACATACAATTTTATAACAAGTGGCTTAAACTACAAACTTAATAAAAAAAACTGAATTTTTTGACATTGAAAAAACTATAGGGGTAAAAATATGTGCTATAACAGGTAATACATTTAAGTTATAATTTTATTATAATTACATTTACAGCAATAGTCAACAAGAAATATATAATAAATTTATAAAATTTTTTAGGCTGCAATAATAGGAATTCAAATAAAAATATTTCCTTTCATAATTTTCCTTTAGACCCTATACTTAAGGCAAAATGGATAAAAGCCACCAGAGTCGAAAAAGGTAAATTAATATATTTAGTATTAGAAACATTTTATGTAACATAATAAAAACATTTAATTTATACATGTTCAGAACACTTCGAAAAAGAAATGTATTTGTAATCTGAAGTTGAACGAGAAAGATGTTGAAGAAATGTGCAGTTCCTACAGTTTTCATCAATAAAAATATAATACAATTTAAATCACATTTTTGTAACTGAAAAGTATTTAAGTATTACCTTTTAATTTAGACATCTGGATGATATCGAAACACTGTATACAGTTGACCAAACAGAAAATATATCCATACGCAATGGTGTTAGTTCTCCGCATTTAGTAGCTATGGCAAAGTAAACTAATAACATAATATAAATTAAAATAAACGTTTATACATTTACTAAATTTTAACAATTTTAGGAGTTTAAAAACAAGAAATAATAGAACTTCAATTAATAATACATCAGGTTCAGAATTATGTACAGCTAAAAAGTCACTATTTTCATTTATACTCTATTCGCCGTAAGTTGACCCACTTGCGCGCATGCATACTGAGCCGCCGGAACGTTCAGACCCCCCACGTTGTAGAACGGTGGTCTATGATTGGTCAGTTGGGTTCGGCAACCGACGGTGCTCGTCGTAGTAGGCAGCTGCCGCCGTGCATACAGAATGTTTTACAAAATAATTGTTACTAATTAATCTATTGCGCTCGTTCGCGGAGATAGTGTCGATAGTCGATACGTCGTTAAGATAATCAAATCACTACGTATACGCCAGGTGCGGTGACGATGACCAACACTAGCGCTCCGAAGACGCGGTGGCCTGCGCAGCCACGACCGGTTTTCGTCCAGCGAGTGGGTCAACTTACGGCGAATAGAGTATAGTATTATGAATAATGATTTTCCCGAGCCTTATAATATTGATGAAATACAGTTAACTCCACGAACTAAACGTCTAAGAAAAAATTTATGTAGATTACCCAAAAAAGGAAGACCAAAAAAGTATGTTAATTAAATTAGTTATATTTATAATTCATAAGTAAATAGTAGCTTATTAATTGTGTTGAAGTATACAAACAATTTAATTAACATTTGCTATACATAAATTTTTACAGCAATACTCCAGAAACACAAATAAAAGAACTTAAGACGAAATTAAAGAAAATAGAATGTATGAATAAACAATTAAGAAATTACTATGAAAAGGCACAAGAAGAGAATAAGCAACTGGAAAATGAATTGCTCGAAGTACAACATAAATCTGATTCAAGAGCTAAGTCCATAGCTTCTGTTTTATCAATTTTTTTTTCACATGGTCAGGTGATGGCAATTCATATGGGTCCAGATTGGAAAAAAAAAATTCGGTGGTCTTCTAAGGATATTTCTAGTGAAATCAGCCTTCAAAGTGTAAGTCCAAAGGCGTACAGATATCTCTCCAAAAAATTTAATTTTCCATTGCCATCAATACCAACCCTCTGTCGAAGAACACAAGTAATGACTTTGCGTCCTGGTTTTATTGATGATGTTTTTTCTGTTATGAAAGGAAAATCTGAAAATATGACAGACCTTGAGACCTTTTTTCATTTAAAATTTAGATTCTAAGCGGAGATATTTACATAATTTATAATAATAGATTGGTTTTACAACGATGCATTTTTTTATTTGTTTTTTTTTTTTTATCGAATTACTTCGATCTTCAACTATGAGAAGGTTTCTAAAAGATCACTTGATTCAGTTGGTATTTTGGTCAGAGGGAGTCAAAAATTAAAAAAAAGTCCATATCATTTTTAAAATAATTAGGAAAAACAATCATTTTTACTCGAAACAGTTATCTTAAAATCGATTTAAGTTTAAGGGACTAAAGTTTAAAATTTAAAATTTAACACACCTATTAAAGTAGATAATAGATACGTTAAATTTGTTGGATAAGAACTTAATGACAAGAACCGTATATGAGGATAAATCGTTCTTATACGAATGAATAATCGATGTCATCAACCGATAATTTAAACCTTTGTCTCTTAAATCAAAATTTTTTTTTTTAGATAACTGTTTCGCTTAAAAATGATTGTCTTTTCAAATTATTTTTAAAAGTAAATGGGATTTTTTATTTTTGACTCTCCTCTCGCCAAAATACCAACTGGATCAAATTATCTTCCTGAAACCCACTCATAGTTGAAGATTGAAGTGCTTTGAAACCGAAAAAAAATGTATCGATGTAAAATCTATGTAGGTATTATGAACTACTGTGTAAGCCGCTTAGAATCTAAATTTCAAAAGAAAGAAAAAAATTGGTTTAAATATTCTGTTTAAAGAGTGAGATCTTCAAATTTTTAAATATTTCAAAACAACTATTATACTTTCGGGTATTTAAGACATGTTAACAAAATAATATTAAATTACCTGTATTAAAATTAAAACATGTTATAAGGTTGTGATAAGGTATACCTCATTTGGTTTATATGGCCAGGTATCAGGATTTCTTCCAATCATATATAAATATAATGAGCCATCGGGCCAAGTCCTTTGGCCCTCGGAGACATATGGAAGTTCTTTTTCTCCCAAAAGATTTGCAAGTCCTTCACATTGACTTACATCCAGTTTTTCTTCTCTTTCTTTGGAAATTGCAATGCGTATTATCCTTGTTCTGTCTTGCTTGTTGTCCTGCACATCGTACATCTGTGCGCAGAAAGAAAAACACAGATATAGAGAAAGAAAATTAATCAACCGTATCTTATAAT